>NC_060275.1:85587748-85887748 GCF_021613505.1 Equus quagga
TTTCCAGAGTGGAAACTCATTCTACCCCTATACCATTAATACATTCCGTTGAAACTTAAGTTTGATTCTCTTGAAAGATATTCTAAGAGAAATGCAAATTAAGCCTGTCTTAATCTATTTGGGCTACTATCGCAAAAATAGACTGGGTGGCTCAAACAACAAACATTTATTTTTCACAGCTGTGCAGGCTGGAAGTCCAAGATCAAGGTGTCAGCAGATTCGGTGTCTGGTGAAGGCCACTTCCTGATTCACAGACTGCCAGCATCCCACGGTGTCCTCACATGGTAGAAGGGGCAATGGAGCTCACTGGGGTCTCTTTATAAGAGCACTAATCCTATTCATGAGTGTTCTGCTCTAAGATCTAATCACCTCCCAAATACCATCACACTGGGGATCAGGTTTCGCCACATGAATTTTGGGGGGACCTAAATCTTGAGACTAGACCACTGCTTCTCAGCTCTCTGTGTTTACTCTATAGGCCTAGAATCATCAGAGGCAAGTACAAGAACTTGCTTTCGAATATAGTCTCAAAAGCTAAATCTCAGCTTCCCCTAAGTTTCTAACATTTTCCAATTGGTAAGACAAAGGAAAGAGTGATACAGGCTTTATTGGAAAACGTCCTTAATTCACAAAGAAGAGGCAATAAAAAAGAAATATTTTATAAAAACATTTTGATGAACATGCTAGACTTCCTGCCAGGACATTTCCTACCTAGATGGCAGCTTAGCTATTCACTTCCAAAGACAAATCTAAGGCGTATATTTAACTTTACTGTCTTAATTGAATTTTTTATATGTATAACAAATTTATTGAAATATAATTCATATACCAAATTATTCATCCATTTAAATGTATGATTCAATGGTTTTTGTTTTTTGTTGGGCAACTATCACCATAATTAATTTTAGAACATTTTCATCACTCCAAAAGAAACCGCATACTAATTATAAGTCCTCCCTATTTCAACCCAACACCACCTCCCTCCCTGCCTCAGCCCTATGCAACCACTAATCTAAATTCATCTCTGTAAAAATATGTCTCTAGGGGCTGGCCCAGTGACGTAGTGGTTAAGTTCACATGCTGCACTTGGGCTGCCTGGGGTTTGCAGGTTCCTATCCTGTGTGCATACCTACACACTGCTCATCAAGCTATGCTGTGGCAGCATCCTACATGCAAAATCGCCCTGAGCCAATCTTCCTCACTCCCCCCCCCCCAAAAATCTGTCTCTATAAATTTGCCTATTCTATACATTTCAGATAAGTGAAATCACATATTATGTGGTCTTTGGTAACTGGCTTCATTCATTTAGCATAACGCTTTTCATGTTTACTCCATATTGTAGCATGTTTCAGTATTTTATTCCTTCTTACTGCCAATTAATATTTCATTATATGGAATAGGTTTTGAGCACAGTCTTTGAGGTTTGCTGTGATCCTAAGAGGGCTCTTCTTAGCTTTCCATCTCTTAGGTTCTCTCTGGTAAACTAGCTGGTGTGCAGATTAGCTATCAGACGCCTCTTAACTACTTACCACCAAAATATCCATTGTTTGAGAGCACCTTTATACTTGAAATGCTCCACACTTTGTTCTAAATAAAATCAGTTCCTTTGAGGAGAACTTCAAGCTCTGTGTACTTCGGGCATGCCTCTCTCCTTGGGCAAAACCTCTGAGCCACTGCTCAAGTACTTGGGGCAAAGAGCATGGCCTTTTTCTCTTGAAGTGTCACCCCTGCTTAGCAAAGAAGGGGCTGGGTGAAGGCACTAGCCTCTGGTCCTCTTGCCCTGCCTTTCCTGGTGTGGAACCCGCACTCTGTAAGTTGGGGAAAGGGTGATCAGGGCCATGCCTGAGCTAGAGCCTCCAGCCCATGGGTAGGGAATAAGTAGAGGAAAGGAACCCCCAATGTATGGCCACACTCACCTAAAATTTAGCCTCTGCAACACAACAATGGGAGAGAAGATGGGAGATGCTGGCCACCTGCCCCTCCCAGGGAAATACTCAAGCCCTTGATTGGAAACTGGAGGGAATGGAATCCCTGTGGTCTTGGCCACACCACCTGGAGTGGAGCTGTGGTTATTCTAAGCTGGTGGCAGGATTGGAGGGAGGGAGAAGGTGCCACAGACACTTGCCATTCTTATCAAGATTTAGTAGATATTCTTCAGTCAGTGTTTCTCCATTTGCTATAAGCTCTCAGGACAAGATTTTAAATGGTTACTTATAGCTTCATTTTATAATTCTCACCACTGGGGCTGTTTGCTGGGAGCAGTTGTGTGGACCCCCTTACGCTGCTGTTCAGGAGATGGATCTACTACTTGCATTCTTAAAAGCTACATAGTCTTAAAACTACTTATGTGTCTCCCACTGAAAATAGCCCAGTCAGGAGTAAAAACTCAGGGTAGTTTTTATGATTTCATTTTCTTGAATTTTAGAAGCATCTAACTTAAGAAGCAATATATCAGGGCTGCTTCTAGCAAGTGTTGCTGTGGGTGAGGTGTACAATGATAATTGTTATAGTGTCAGTATGAACAATGTATTGAGAAGCCTGTTCACCACCCCTTTGAAAAGTCAAGTATTAAATCATTCCTTGATTTTCTCCATGTTAATTGGTGCTTACTTTCAGAATATTTCTGTAGACAGTATGTATCAGTTTGGATTCTATTCTGTAAACAGAAGCCCTCCAGTTATTTTAAGCAGAAAGAGCTTTAATACAGAAAATTGGTACCTGTAGAAAGGTGGGAGCAAAGAGGTCGAGTTGAGACCTACACCATGGAAGGCCACAGAACAGGCCACCAGAGTAGCTACTACCTCTGCCACACTCCAGAGGGTTTAGGGATCTGAAGGATGTCAAAGGAAGGTTTAGTTTCAAGAACACACTTCTCTGTAGCCCACTGGTGATCAAGAAATTAGGATTGAGGTGGGCCGGCCCTGTGGCCAAGTGGTTAAGTTCGCATGCTCCACTTTGGTGGCCTGGGGTTCCCCAGTTCAGATCCTGGGCTTAGACCTACACACCGCACATCAAGCCATGCTGTGGTGGCATCCCACACAGAAGAGCTAGAATGACTTACAACTAGGATATATGACTATGTAGTGGGGCTTTGGAGAGAAAAAAAAAAAGGAGGAAGATTGACAACAGATGTTAGCTCAGGGCCAATCTTCCTCACCAAAAAGCATACTTAAAAAAAAGAAACCAGGATTGAGAAGCTGCTACAACACCACTGTAACTCCTTCTCAACACCAAAGCTGGTGAATGGACATGGAATTCTGCTGCAGAAAACAAAAACAAAACAATTATTTCTCCACTCTATTGGTTCCAGCAGGAAACAGCTAGTGGTAGGAGGAAAATGATGTTTGTATCGTTTTATCTTCTAAATCTCACATGGGGCAGAAAATTATTTATATCTAGAATGCTAATGGCAAGAAAATGGAGTATTTAGCTTTCCAGGCCACGCAACACAAGAAAACCCTCAAGAAAGGGGTAAAAAAATAAATATTGGGTGCCAATTAATCATATCCAAAACAAGGTTTCATTTTAAATACTTTATATTGTTTATTTCCCAAGTTGTTTCTATCACTCTTAAATTGTTAATATAAATGAGATATCTTATTAGGCATAGTCTTTGCTAATTATATAAAAAATAATCAGGTAATCTAATACTCAAAGTTCTCAGACTCTCTGTTAACCAGAACCTTGGCATTTCACCATGAAAATAAGAACTGGTCTTCATCTGATGATCCTAGAACAAAGTAGTCCTTCTAAACTACAGAACTGCCTGTACATCAATATGAAAAGTATAATTCTTTATGTTCCATAGGTTTTTCATTTCAGAGAAAGGATTTTGCTTCAAATGAATTATAAAATAAAATGAGAAATTATGACACTTCCTATGTATTTATAGGTCCATAGCTATTCATTTATCTATTTAGTGGAAGATGTCTTTTTAACCTGGTTTGGCTTCTCCAAAATCTTACATTAGAACTTCTGGGTCATTTAAAAGTTAAAATGGTGAAGAGGAGTCTTTGGTCCATGGAGAGAAAGGTGGCATCCCAAACTGGCAAGTCTTTTTGAATATCAACAAGATGATTCTAAAATTTATATGGAAAGGTGCATGCCTTATAATAGCTAAAACAATCTTGACACAGAAAAACAAAGTGGGAGTAATCACTTCATTGATATTGAGGCTTATTATTTGTTATAGTAATCAAGACATTGTGGTATTGGTTGAGGGATAAACACATAGATCAATGGAACAGAATAGCAAAATCAGATAAATGCACACAGATATGCTCAGCTGATTGTTGACAAAGGCATAAAAGCAATTTAATGGAGGAAAGACAGCATTTTCATCAAATGGTGCTGGAGCAGTGGACCATACACAGGCAAAATCATGAACCTCAACCTAAACCTCATGCCTTATACAAATGAATCATAGACTGAAACGTAAAACTTAAAGCTGTAAAACTTTTAGGAAGCAAAATGTTGGATAAATTCTTTAAGATATAGAACAAGGCAAAGAGCTTTTAGACAACACCAAAAGCATGATCCAGAAAAGAAAAATTTGACCTCATCAAAATAAAAACTTTTATTGGCAAAAGATCCTGTTAGATCAAAAGACACAGTACAGACTAGGAGAAAATATTTGCAGACATCATATCCAAAAAAGGACTATTTCTAGGGAAAAAATATAGAATATATAGTACACCCAATCTGGAAAAAAATATTTGGCATTTTCTTAAAAAAATGGTTGTTTCTAGCAGCTTTATTGTAGTAGCCAAAAACTAGAACTAACTGAGATATTATTCAGTGGGTGAATGTTTAAGCAAATTATGGTACATTCATACCATAAACACTACTCAATAATAAAAAAGGACAAACTATTGATACACACAACAAGCTTTGAATCACCAGAGAATTGTGCTGAATGATAAAAGCCAATCCCAACGGGTTACACACTGTATGGTTCCATTTATATAATATATTTGAAGTAACGAAATTTTAGAAATTTAGAAATGGAAAGGAGGTTAGTGTTTGCTAGGGTTAAGGATGGGAGATGGTGGGAAGTAATGGTTACAAAAGGGCGACCTGAAGGATCCTTGTCATGAGAACTATTGTGTATCCTGACTGTGACTGTGCAGACCTACACATGTGATAAAATTGTACAGAACTAAATACACATACACAGCTGAGTACAAGCAAAACTGAGAGAGTCTGAATAACATACACGGATTGTATCAAAGTCAATACCAGGTTGTGATATTGTATTATAGTTTTGCAAGATATTACCATTGGGGGAAGTCAGTAAATGATACAAGGTATCTCTCTGTATTATTTCTTAAAATTGCATGTGAATCTACAATTATCTTGATAAAAATTTTAATTAAATTAATTAACTAATTAAAAAATTCAAAAACAGTTAATGTGAACAAATTACTTTAAATTTACTCTAACTATACCTCTCATGCACAGCACTCAAAAGCTGTATTTTCAAATTTACTAAAATATTTCACTGGAATATACTGATAGTGTTTATAGATATTTGCTTAAAACAATAAAAATTTATAATATAATGAAGGCACGTGAGAAATTTAGCGACAACTTCTCAGTTATTTTACTTAAAATAATTTAATTTAGTTTTAAATATATGAATTATCTTATGTTGAACAAATTTATATGCCAAAATAGCCCCCAATCTAAAGTGTTTGAACAGGTGAAAAAGAAATTTCAAGAGAAATTCCATCAAGAGACAGTAGAAAACTGTAAACATGATATGTAGGCTTGATTCTTGTGAAAACCAGATTTTCCTTTATAAAAATGCATTTTAGAGGAAAGAGACAGAGATCAATGCTCAGGGCTTATCTCCTCTACATGCGGTCTGCCCATCCCTCGTTGGGCCAGGTGGTATGCTGAGACGCATACCTAGGTTTAATCCTTTTGGTTTTTGATGTTCTTGGAAAATAGGTCCACCTAGAAATGTGCAAAACTATCCATTCCGAATTCTCTTTAATATAGCTTTAAAAGTTTTGTTTACCATTTCCTTTAGCACTTCCAATTGTGAAGTCAAAATCTGCAGAGTAGAATTATATTTCCTCGATTTCTGTGTTAGAGATCCTCAGATAAACTTTTTAAGCATCCCAAAAGAGCTTTGACTGAGGTCATTTCAGTCTCCGGTAACTTCCTCTAACAGTACTTTGAGCTTAAAATGATTGTGAGGGAGTGCCCTTTGTAAGGACTTGTGTAATAAGAGGTGAATCTCTTATTCTAAGGAATAACTTTGGAGGTGGAATAAAGATGCCAAAAACCTTGCCTTATGTTTTGGTACATTCTATACTTAATCCCATCACAGCTTCCACCTCATCCTTTCTTACACACACACAAAAATGCCTAAAGTATGACCATTAAAATAAAAACGAAAGAAGAAATATCATAAGGGGAAAATTTGTTCAAGAAAACTTAGACTAAAGGTTGTTGCAATTAAGTGAAAAAATTTGATTTTGAAATTCCTTGCTGTTAGGACCAAAAATTAAGTATGAGGGATCACTTAAATCTTTTATTTTAAAAAGCATGAAGATAGATAAGATTTTTTTCTATCAATGAATTATAAAAGACTGTGTTGTATATGGCTTGATAAAAGATAATAAATAATACAATGGCAATATCTTGAATGCAATTTTAGATAAAAGACCAAAACATTTATTTTTAAGAGATTACCATTGATGCATATTATACCATAAATGTATAAAGGAGAGTCTATGGATAGAGTAAGATAAAGTTTAGTAAAAATAGATTATAGACAGCCTGGAAAAACGGGTAGGGGCAAATCTTTTAAGCGTTCTCATCTCCAACACGCAGTTAATCATCAAGTCTTCCTGATTTCTTCTTATAATTTCCCCTCAAATCCACGTAATTCAACCAGGAACCTGCCACCACCCCCAGATTCAATCTTTTCAACCACTCACATGAGTTAAATGGATGTCTAGTACCCAGTCACTTTTCTCAGGCAGCTCACTTATCAAATCAAAGTTCCACATTTGATTGGCTGAACATAACTGACATGTCTGCACCTTAACTGCAAGGGATAGCAGAAACTGTGGCTTTTGCATTGTATCCAGGAAAAATAAAACTCACGATGCACTATAATACCAAGACATGAGAGAGTGTTCAAAAGCTGCCAGGTGTCCACTTCAAAGGCTTTGCATGAAATAGAACCTCTCTTTATCTCCAGTCTCATTTCAAGCCATCCCTTCTTTTATTTATATGATGCAGCCATGATGGATTTCTTTCATTTCTCACAATGTACCAAACTCTTTCACGACTCATGCCTTTGTGCATTCAGTTCTCTTTACTTACAGTTCTTCTTCCCCAGCTCTTTACTTAGATAATTCCTGCCCATTCTTGGAGTTTTAGACTAGAGATGTTGTGATGGTTAACTTTCTGTCAACTTGCTGCAGTTATGGTGCCCAGTTGTTTGGCCAAACACCAGTCTAGATGTTGCTGTGAAGCGTTTTTTTTTAGCTGTGATTAACATTTAAATAAGTAAACTTTGAATAGAGCAGATGACCGTCCATAGTGTGAGTGGGCCTCATCCAATCAGTTGAAGGCCTTAAAAGACTGAGATCCCCCTAAAAGGAAGGTATTCCGCCTCCAGAGAGCCTTCAAATTCAAGACTGCAATGTCAACCCTAGAGGGAACTTCCAGCCTGCCCTGCAGATTTCAAACTTGCCAGCCCCCATAGTTGAGTGAGCAATTTCTTAAAATCATCTCTCTCTCTCCACACACACACACACACACTATTGGTTCTGTCTCTCTGGAGAGCCCTCACTAATACAGATGATGACTTATTCAAAAAGGCCTTCTCTCACATTCTAAAATAGGTTAAATCCCCTTATTGCAATTTCTAAATACTATTTTATCCCCTTTGATAATATTCACACATGTAATCACTTTCATATTCACTCCTTAAGACTATGATTTCAATGAAAAACAAAATTGTCCTGTATATTGCTAAGGCCCTTGGTGTAGTAGGGCACACTGCTTAGAATGTAGTAGGAACCCAAAAATTATTTTTTTTTATTTGATAAGGAACATAAACTCAGGGGTCAGAGTGGCTGCCTTCAAATACTGCCCCTATGCTCAACAGCTGCATGTCCTTGGGAAAGTTACTTTATCTCTCTAAATCTTCATTTCCCCATTTATAGAAAGGATAGAATAATATTACCCTCATAGGCTGACTTTGGAAGCTGAATTAAATGATAAATGCAAATCGCTTAGCACCTTGCATGGCACACAGTAAGCCCTCAACAAATGTCAGCCACTTGTCTCATATTTTATTATTTGTTTTACTTAACTTTTCCTCTAAAATTTTAATATTATTAGTTGTAACTTTGTAACAATTACCAGTCATTAGGGATAGCAGACAGTATTATTTATATATCCTATAGTCATTCTTTTTCCAGTATTCCTCATTAGCAGAGTCTGCCTCCCATAACAGAAGATAAAAAGGCCAAATACTCCATCTCCCAGCCTCCTTTGCAGTGATTGTGGCCATGTGACCAAGTTCTGGCCAATGAAATGCAAGAAGTCTACTAAGGTGATTCTGGGAAAATTATCTCTCTGATAAAATTCAAAACGAAGATCTACTCCTCCCTCTGTTTTTGGAGAATGCCCTGTAAGATTGTAAAGCCCAGTGTGGCTAAAAAATGCATCACCAACACACCGAGAATGGCATAACAGAAAGGTAGAAACAGGCTGAATCCTTTCTGAAATCTGTGATTTGCTGTAACAATTCTGGAACTTCCTACTTCTTACTTTTTGTTTAGTGAAATGAGTATTTTTATTTTTAAAACCACTCTTATGTATTTTAATAGTTGCAGCCAAAAGCTCTCTTATACCTCAGATAGCTTAAAATTGATTTTTCCCAAAGCACAAGTTTGCATAACATGGATGGTATATAATGAAACCCATTAGGTAGGGATCAATCTCTTCTACCCTATCCTCTACTGGTTTCGACTGCTCTAGACTAGCGAATAGCACAAGCAACACAGACAGCTACTCTGCTGGCGTGCTTTTGTGCTCTTTTGTAAATATATATAATAACCAAGATGAAAATGTGTGTGAAGTAACTAATGACTAGCTCATCTGAGCAGAGAAGCAAGGCCAATGCTCCTGGGCAAAAGCTAGTTGCAAACGGCCAACTCTCTGTGCTCAGGGACAGTTAGATTTTAGAAGTCTACAATTATTGCTATAAATGACAACTTTAGTAAAATTTCTGTAAGAAATGTAAAGTTGTTTTTTCAAGTTTGAAACTGTCTAGGCCATAACTTCCTTATTTCTCACTGAAATAATTATTTGGCTAGTACTCTGGAACAGCATATTTTTTTAGTGACAAAAGATGGCTTAGAGACATAAATATCAGCTATTTTGTTAATTTTTAGAAATGTAGAGCTTTTGAAACAATGGTGATCTTGAGTCATGTTGTAATTTCCTTTTCAGTAATTCAGAGATCGCATTTCAAAGTTGCAGACTCACTTTAGGAAATGAGACACTGACTACCCAGGGAGGCGACAGTCTATAGGAGGGCACATGGGGAAGCGGAAGCCAGCACTTACTAAGTGCCTGCTGTGTGCCAGGAGTTGTTTGCACTCATCTTTTTAAATTCTCACCAAACTTCCCCAAGTCAGGTAGAATTTTCCCTTTATTATAAGACCAGCAATTGAGACACAGAATTAAAACAGATCACAATTTTTTCTAACATTAGTCCATCAGTTTACAAATCCTTAGTGGGTTTCTCCCACTATCTGTGACCCAATAAACAAGAATGCCTCGACGCTTCTTTGTGTTTGATTATAATTAGAAAAGTTACTGAACTTTAAATATCCATAACATCACCACTATCAAGTTTTTTGTTAATCCAAACCAGGTTAAGACACTAGATCATGAATTGTGAAGATTGGTGAGAATAGAGACTCAGACACAAGGTTGTTTTCATTTTGGTTTAATACAGACCTAAACAGTGCAAAGAAATGAACCAGATATTGATAAAAGTGAGTGGAAGCAGTTCCCCGAGACTTAAGTAGTTGCTGGTAACCTAGAAGCTAGTTCCTCACAAAGTTCATTCAAATTTCAGGGGCCAGTGCAACCTGTGAGAATAATGATCCTGCTAGGTCAGAGTTACTCAGATCTCTGGGTTCCCTAACTACCATTAGTTAGGCTGGAAGGGCCACATCAGCATTCAAGAATTTGCCTCCTAATACGAGATACACTAATTCCTTGCTCTCTCTCTTTCTGCATCATTGGGCAACAGAAGACCAGGCCATGACAAAACTCAGAGGTGCTTACTACTCCTTCAGGATACAAAGGTGTGGCTATTTTAAAACATTCTCTCCTCCAAATTCTTTGACATTCCTTCAGTCAAGAGGTAAGAGTCTATATCCCCTCCTCTTACATCTCTGCAGGCCTGGAAGTGCTTTGTCAAATAGAGTCCCTCAAAAGGGGGGAGGGGTAATAAAAGAAGATGCAGTTTCTATCATATTCATCGAAACAC
This sequence comes from Equus quagga, assembly GCF_021613505.1. Lineage (NCBI taxonomy): Eukaryota > Metazoa > Chordata > Mammalia > Perissodactyla > Equidae > Equus > Equus quagga. The sequence continues at coordinate 85,598,283 of NC_060275.1, forward strand.
TTGTATTTGGAGATTTGTGCCACTCCATAAGATGTTTGACTAAATACCTTGAGGCCACCGTGCTATGAGGAAGCCAAGACACATGGAGAAGCCACATCTATTATGCCAATCAGCAATGCTAGTCTTCAAGGCCTTATAGCACAGCAGCAGACACACACATAAGGAGCAAACTTTGGATAAGTCTAGCCCCTGACTCTTGAGTCACCCCAGTTTTCAGCTTTTCTCAGTTGAGACTCAGATGCCATAGAACAGAGTCTAGCAATTCCTTCTGTCCCCCCTGTCCAAATTCTTGACCCACAGAATTCTTGAGCACAATAAAATGGTTACTTTAAGCCACTAAGTTTAGATTTCATGTTATACAACAATAGTGACCAGAACAGGTAGTCAGGCACTAAGCACTTTTTGCAGTCCCACTGTGTGGAATGTGTGGAATCTAAGCTTCAAGGGAGTAGATCCCTTTCTTTAAATGCCGTTATTTGTAACTCCATGCCCTACCAATTTCCCTGGTTCATGCAGAACTTTTTTTCTGTGTTATAATTCAATAAATAGAATACAGGTTTTCTGTGAACCTTGTACAAAAAGAATGCTATCAAAAACAATTAAACCACAAGAATACATGAATAATATCTCAATTCTACTTGCACAGTTAAATATAATTTGGGGTAGGCATTAGTGAGGATTAGGTTTTGCTACTTATGACGGAAAAGTGAAATGAATATTGGCTAAAATGTATAAGGTTTTATCTTGGAATTTGACAGTTTAAACCTCAGCCTAAATGCCTAGGTTTGAGCTATGTTTGATTAGAAACACATAGGCTTTTCCCAAGTTTCTAATGATCCATTCCTAGGATGTGGCTGTCTTCCACGATTCAAAATGGCTGTTGTTGCTCCACTTATTACTTCCACATTCCAGTCAGCAAGAATCAGGAAAGGTAAGAAGTGGGCCAAGCTATCCACTTTCTAGCACACTTTCAGGAAGTTAAACATCTATTTCCATTTTCATATTGGTTGGAACTAACAGAGCCACACTCGACTAGAAAGATATTTGGAAAATGAAGTCTATCTGGGGAAGCAACGTGCCCAGTTAACATTCAGAGGTTCTGCATTCAGAGGTTCTGTTACTAACGACGAAGTGGAGAATGGATGTGTGGCACTACTAGGATTCTCCTCCTACACGGGGGATGCACAGAAAAACATTTCCCGTGTATACTTGTTTCAAAGAGAAGAAGGAGCACTAATACATATGTAAGAAGCACCTACCATGTATCAGAGACTACATTGTTAGCCTAACCTGGGATGTAGAAATTATTGGCCTCATTTGATTGAACAGAAGTTGATGCACCAAAGTGAAATAACACCCCCGGGTTTATATTGCGAACAAGTAGCAGAAACACAGTCGAAATCTAGGAAGGCTTTCTGACCTCAATGCCCATTCTTTACTTCCTCAAGAGACAAGAACCCTGGAGAGGGATATGGGCAGTGGCCTTTGAAACAGGAACCTGTGTCTTGCTTCTTATCCGCCGCTGACAACTCATGATGATGATGGTGAATGCCATGATGAGGATGCTGAGGATGGTGATGATGACGAGGATGATGACGACTTGCGCCGAGCACTCCGTGCAGATACTCTTTCACTTCACTGGGGTAGACTCTGCGGATTTCTTTTTCCCAAATAGCATGCTTTACTTTCATTTAAAAACAATTAGAAATCCTTTTTAAAACTTTTTTCTTTAGTTATTTCCGAAGAATAGAACCCTTATTTTGTTCTAATATTCAAAATGATTGTCCAAGTTTCCTTTTTTAGTGAGACAGTTCTTTCTTTGGCTCTGCACACCAGTGCTCTGAGTAGCTTGTCTTGATTGAGCTGAAGAAAAGTTTTTCCATTTTCAATTGTTTCAGTTTATCTGAAGAATTAGAGTACTCTTTATCCAGCTTGCTAAAATGGAAAATAATTTAAATGTCAAATATCGGTGTTGTAAGAAGTTGTGTGACCTTTTAACTTTCTCTGATGTACTTTGGAATATTTCCAATAGCTTACACTTGGCTGTGCGTGGGTTTATTCTTCATTAAAAAATTAACTACTATGCACGCCTGGGAAATTTTTGAAAACTGGTGTTACCCAACAACTTGGAACTTATAAAGTTATTATCCTGTTAAAGCATTATAGTCCTTGAAATCTGTGAAGACTGTGACAATAGTTCTAAGGAAAATCTGGAGTCACCAGAACAACACCATTGTAAAGTAGCAGCATAAACAGAATAAAGTCAATTAAGTACACCACTCCAGAGTGGCCAGGGGTGTGGGAAGATGGATGGTCATAACAAAGATTCCATGAAATTTGGAAGTAGTTTGCCTGAAGGAAGCATATGAGTGGTAATTGTTTTTGAAATGAAAAATATTCTCTAGATTTAGTCATTTTTGTTGATTTCTTTAATTTCCTGGCTGCTTTCTCAATTCTTCAAGTAAATACAAGTTTAAATAGCAGCATTATTTCATGGCAAGAAACAACTACGTTTTCCCTGGTGTTGAGACAGTTCTCAAAAGCTGTAAAATTGAGGCTATTACCTTCTGTCAGATTTCTCTGCAAGAAATCTTAGGTCATAGGTCTCTGGGTTTTGCAACTAAAGATGTAAATTAAAAACTAAAAATCAATTGGGATTCTATTAAATTATTATTAAATATCAGTTTTTATTGACCATAGAAATATCTCATCAAATATGTTCTTATGTTCCTAGCTGTTAAGTCTTTGAGCTTTAGAACTTTCTCAGTAGGTGGTGAAGAGCTGTTTGTTGCTAAAATGGATGCTATAGGCTTTGAATTCAATTTCAGTGAGATATAAAATCTTGAGTCCGAGATGTCCTAAAAAATTATAGCAAAGTAGATATCTACTAGAGATATGTCTTTGTCTGCTATTTTCTTACTCTCCAAGTTGTGGTTATTTTCCAAATCAACGTAGGCATAAGTCAATGAGACACAGAGAAATTTCCAATCTTGTAAATTAGAATGCATTTTAAATGTCCAGTTGCTAGTGCCATACTCATGGTTTTATTTATAATCTATTTTGGATAGTTCTGGTACTGAACTTAAGATTTTAGGCATCTTCATGCCACATGTAAAAGCCTGACTTTAATGTCATAAATGATCAGTTGCAGTCTTAGTTCTGAAAATTTAAAATGTGAATTAAACGAGTGGATACTTTTCAAAACATAACATCATCACTCTATACACCATTTTTTGTTAGACTGAGACCAGCATACAATAATTTGATGTATTCTAAAACTTTTGACTACTTAACCTCTCTTAAAATTAAAGGAGAAGCTAATTCTCAAGGGTCCTAATATCACCCCCAGAAATTGTCTCAGGCTGTGGAAAAGTAATTTAAAAATTAATTCACTTAAATTATAATTTAAGAATCATGGGAATGAGGCCCAATGACAAGGGATGGGTTTGAAGTTGACATATTGTATACTCAATATCCTCCCCTTTCACCTCATTCTATGGTCTTGCGGATTAGTTGGATGGCTACCTATAGTCCAAGGCTAAACATAGTTTTCAGCCTGCCATTTGGGAAAAAAGACTGGAAATGGAATATGTATAAAGAATATGAGGGCAATGGATTTAGCAAGAGAATTGTTGAGGTCACTATGTCTGAAATCTGAATGGCTGAATGTGTGACACAGGCAATTTCCAAGCATGATAACTTACCTTCCATTTTAATATGCCTGGACAGGATAGTCGATATATAAGCAATCAGTCCTCCAATACATATCACAATCTAAAAATGAAAGTTAGATTATTTTACCTTTCTTCGATTTTTTTTCTTTTTAGACAGGTTTATTTTTAGCCAATCTGGACACTTGTGACATTTCCTATTAACAATATTGATTTCTTTGAAGAAGGAAGCTTTTAAAAATAAGTAGCTTATACTTGTTAAGTTTCATTTATTATTCTTTGGAAGAAAAGCTAATTGCAAATCATTCGAAAACAAATTATGATGTTCCATAGTATTTTTAGTTAAGAAGATAGTCTAAGTTTTTTAAAATTTAAATGTGGCAATTTTCTGAGTTTTTAGACACATGTGATGTATTTGTAGTGTATATAATATGCCAAAGATTAGACAAGAATAGCTAATGTTTATTCAAACTACAGTGTGGAAACCCACAGAGCCGCCACAGTTTAGCACACTAGATATGAAACTACTGTCCATCAGAGGGTTGAAAAAGAAACAGCAAGCCTTGATGTCGTGATCATTTGTCTCAGGAACTAGATACATGTTTGAACAAAAGGAAAAGGGCAATTCTGTTTCACACACACACACACACACATAAAAGTAAGTAAGATGTTTCAAGGGATAGAAGGAGTTTCAAATCAGTATTTAAAAAAATTATTACCAAGATTAAAAATTAGCATCGCCATCAATAAAGATACGCTTAACCAAATAGTTTTGGTGGCAATTTAGAATTCACCTCTAGTAAGATCTTGAATCAGTCTTAGCTGACTTTTTTTTACACGTGTTGTTTGTTCTGTGTTGAAACTACTCTGGCCAGTTAAGGCACAGGTGGTAAAGACAGGCCTTGATTACATCACCAATGACTGCCTGTCAAGACAGAAAGGAAAGATGCCCTGTTGGAGTACAGCTTGGAAACCTTTCATTGCTTATCCTGCTCATGTATGCACGTGAGTGTTACTTTTCTACTAAAAGGCAAGAGAAAAGTCCTATTTAGGTAGTCCTTCCTTTCTTGCTCTTATCTCCACAGCTACATTAAGTGGTTTTTTGACTGACCTATATCTGGCATATGTTTATACAGGAAATATAAGTGAATGAACAAACCAACTAAGATACAACAGGGAATGGTGAAGACTGCAGGCAACTCAGGAGCACGTGTCCATTTAAAGGAGTCAGTGATTTCTCAGCTCCAGCTCATTGTTGCCATGAGCCCAGAATAGTAAGATCGTCCTTCTTCTTTCCCTCCTTCCTCTTCCTCCTCCTCTTCTCCTTTACCTTTTTCTTCCTTCTTATTATCCAGAAGTCTTATTATCCTCATTTTGAAAATAACCTGAGCAAAATGCATAATAAATGAAACACATATAAGGATGGATATTGCCAACAGGCCACCGGTCCAATTTACCCTCATTTTACAAACGAGAAAAAAAAAAAATGGTTCTCTATAAAACTAAACCCAAACATTAAAGTGATGAAACCAAGAGTAGAATTCTGAATTTCCTGTGTCCAGGCTGTTCAGTTCTTTATAAATTTCCGCAGCTCTCTTCCATTATTTTAGTTGCCATGGGAATAAGTCTATCATATTTCTCATTAATCAGAAGTAACTTAAAACTATTCTAGTACATTGTTTTCCTTTAATAAGCCATCTGTATTTTTCATGAATGATATCTTGTTAGGAAAGCATAATCAAAACCAAAATCTTCTCCAACCCAGAAAACATATCCACAAAGGGAGAAGAAAAAGAAAACAGTTTTATTATTCAATGAACATTAAACCCCACTGCAATGCACATCACAATAAATCTGCCCAGACATTGTAATGTCAGAAAGAAATGGCACCCTTTTCTACAGTCAAGCAGATATTACCCATTATGTACGTATTCTCAAGATAAGCAATAACTAGTCCTCAAGTAAGAGGACTTGACAGCCCCATTTGTCACACATTCATCCCAAGTCCACCTGATCACTGGGGTGACCATCTGTGTGAGCTAGTTGGTTTTATCTAAAGGAAAAATAAACTTCTCTTATCTTTATGACAAGAGGCAATTTTGCTACTCAGAGGGGGGCACCCACCAAAGTTAGGCTCCCACCCCACCACAGAACCTGGGAAATAGAGGTGCAATCTTCTCTCATGACTGCGTTTCAAAGACATCGTTCCCAAGTGCTTGAGAAAGACATTCCTGGTGGCAGAAAGCTGGCGAGAGGCTTATTTAGCTTTTAAATATTTACATACACTTCAAAAGGACAAAGAACTTACAAGTTTTTTAAAGTAAATGTTCTAAGAAAAGGGAGGGGAGTTTTTCAACACAGAGAATTAGGCCTTTTATTTTTAATTTCTATCTGCTGTTGCAAACTGTGTAGAATGGTGTTACAATTTCAGCTTGAGTTGGATTACTCTGGTATCTGTAGTGATTTAGCTCTTTAAAAATATTTATTTTTGCAGATCATTTCTGGCTTTTATGATTTTCATAACTGGAAAAAAATTTAATTCCCTCCAAGAGGTGGATATCTTTATTTCGACATCAAAGCTTAAAAAACAAGTACTGAAGAATCTAATTTTTATGTAAATTAAATATAGGGAAGCCAACGTGCTTTTGAAATCATGTTCCTATTTCCATTATGGAGGTATTTTCCTCACAGTCCAGACACTCAGATTCGTTTTGTAAGGTATCACCAAATGGCTCTCCATCACCGGTTTTAGTTCTTATTTAATTTGCTTGTTTACTTGGCGCACTTTAGCATTCCCGAATTGCTGTCTTTCTTTTGAATTATTACTTGATTGAGTGGTCTAGACTTTCCTTATTTTTCTTCAAATAATGTGTCAAACTTTCAATACTTCTTGTTAATGTATGTGTGTGCTTGTGTGTCTGTGTTAGTTTGTTGATCTCTTTCCATGTTATTTTTGTTTGTTTGTTTTGAGGAAGATTAGCCCTCAGCTAACTACTGCCAGTCCTCCTCTTTTTGCTGAGGAAGCCTGGCTCTGAGCTAACATCCGTGCCCATCTTCCTCTAGTTTATACGTGGGACGCCTACCACAGCATGGCTGCCAAGCAGTGCCATGTCCGCACCCGGGATCCGAACCAGCGAACCCCGGGCCACCGAGAAGCGGAACGTGCGAACTTAACCGCTGCGCCACCGGGCCGGCCCCGATCTCTTTCCATTTTAGGTGAGCTATAAGGAAGTGGTTTGGAAAATATAATTTTTGCTATTTTATCCACATTCTAACCTCTGTCATAAGTTTTTAAAAATAAAATTCTCTTAGGTTTTTGTGGTAGACCCTGAAAATGTCTGCCAACAATTTCTTCCATCTCTCTATACTCCTGCCACTTGGTCCATTAAGAACTGGAATCTATTTCCTTCCTTTTGAATCTAGGCTGGCCTTGTGACTTGCTTTGATCAACAGAATACAGTGGAAGTGATTCTGTGGCAGTTCTGTGCCTAGCATCAAGAGGACTGTCACCTTCTCCTTTCCACTCTCTGGGAAGCCAGTTGCTATGTAAAGTTAGATAGCTTGACTAGAAGGATAAGCCCTAGGGGATAGGACACCATGTAGAGAGAGAGGTCACATGAGGAAAAATGACACCCCATGGAACTGAGTCCGGGAGACTCCATGAAAAGAGAGAGGTCCAGGCATCTTAGATAACACGTAGCCATTTGAACCACCCAAGATGAGGTCCTGGACATGATAGAGGCCATCTTAAATCCTTTAACTCCAGTGGAGTTGCCCTAGCTAACACTATGTGAAGCAGAGGCGCATCCCTGCTGAGCACCACCTGAATTCCTGGCCGACAGAATCACAAGTAATAAACTAGTTATTTTTAACCACTAAGTCTTGAGGTAATTTATTGTGCAAGAAGAATTCATTGAAACAGTTGTACCCACACAATATGAAATAGAGGTAAGGGTTGGCAATCATCTAATAAATTGAATTTGAATAAACTACCACCAGCTATTACATTTGTTGATATTACAGAGAATTCCCTGTTTAAAAGACACTTTAATAAATATTTTTTATAATTTTTAATTTTTAATAAATATGCTACTTCAGAATTCTTTATAAACCCAAAGAAGAGATACTATTATTTTAGTCATTATATAGCTAAGAAAATTGAGGCATAAAGAGGTGAAATTATTTGCACGAAGACACGTTAAGTCGAAGAACAGGGATTTGATCACAAGCAGCATAACTCAAAGCTTGTGAACTTAGCCTCTACATGCTTTCAAACAAAATTATTTAGTTTTAAAAACCTTCCCAGGCACTGAATTGTCTCTATTATGTAACTGTACTGGGCATATTTATCAAATAAATAGTTACTCATTCATTCAACAAATATTTGCAGACAATTTTGCACAAGGCACCATTCCAAATGCTCGAGATGGAAAGCGAGAAAAGACCAGGTCCCTGCCTCCTGAAACTGTCCTTTTAGTGAAGGGAAGCAGGCAACAAACGAACAAGTGCACAGTGTGGCGGACAGCGTTCAGTGCCATGGAGCTGGATACAGCAAGATAATGGAGACAGAGAGAAATGCTGTTTTAAATAGGATAGTCAAGAAGGAAGATCTCTTTACTACAGTTACGTTCGAAAAGAGGCAGAAAAAAGTAAGAGAGTGAATTTTGTGACTATCTGAAGGAAGAATATCCCAATTAGAGGAAACAACAGGCATAGAGGCCCTCAGATGGAGAAGAAGGAAAGTCCAAGTGGCTTGAACAGAGTGAGTGCTGGGGACAGGAGGTATGATATGTAGAATTCTAAGAAGACTCCCTGAATCTCAGTCCCCCGGTGTTACACCTAGTACAGTCCCCTCCCTTCAGTATGGGTGGGATCTGTGACTTACTTCTAAAAGAAGAATATAGCAAAGGCAATGGCCTGTCACTCCTTGATTAGGTTACATTATATGGCAAAGTGATGGGATATGTCTCCCATGATTCAGTGGCTTTGTGTAATATGCCATCATGTAGACTGCAGCAAGAGACTCCTCTCCCTGGCCTTGAAGGAGTAAGCTATCATCCTGTGAGAGGACCACGTGGAAAGGAACATGGCAGCCTCTTGGAGCTGAGAGAGGCTCCCAGCCGACAGCCAGTGAGAAAAAAGAGAACTCAGTCCTATGACCACAAGGAGGTGAATTCTGCCACTAACCCAAGGGAACTTGGAAGAGTATTTTTCCTCAGACAAGCCTCCAGATAAGAATGCAGCCTGGCTGATACCCTGATTGCAGACTTGAGGGATAATGAACAGAGGAGCCAGTTAAGCTGTGCTCAGACTCCTTACCCAAAAAGACTGAGATATTACATGTGTAGTTTTAAGCTACTAAGTTTGTAGTGATTTGTTATGCAACTGTAGAAAACGAATACAGAAGGGAAGGAGATTGCGGGGTGGTGAGGGTAGGGGCCAGCTCACTTAAGACTTGTTAGGTCATAGTAAGATATTTGTGATGAAACCGCTCTGTACTTTGACTGTCATATCTCAGGGAGATCTAGAGACAGCACCAATGGCAAGTGCCTGGTTGAAATATTGTACTGTAATTACATAATACATTACCATTGGGGGAACCTGGGTGGTGTGTATATGAAACCTCTTGTATTATTTCGTACATCTGCATGTGAATCTACAATTAACTCAAAACAAAAAGTTTTAAAAATAATAAATGTCAAAAGAGAAAAAAAGAAGGATTTGATGGAGGTGTTGATCACAGGGAATATTATCCTAAGGGAATATTAGCCTAAGTGCATAAAGTCTTCAGAGCAGGAGATTGACCTATTCTGGTACTCATTTTATGAAAGATCTTGGACTCAATTATTCTCCTGTCCATTATTATTTTCTCCTATAATGATCCTGAAGATTATTTTCCTTGAGAAAAAATCTAATAGCTATCTAACAATCAAAAATTTCAACTTTTCTTAGATCATTCCATATTTTCCTTATTCTTCCAATTGCAATATAAATTTTAAAGTTCCCTTTTTTGTTTTATTTCTGACAGCATAATATCTTCCACTAAGTTTTTGTGTTCCTGGGGTCCCTCAAGAACCTAGTCAAGGCTAGCTTTGACTTCTGCATGTCAGGAGAGCACACTGGTAGACTTGAGATTTCCAGACCACCTTTAAAGAGTCAAGCCAACAAGCTCATCTTCCATCCCCCTGCAGTTTTCACCTTCACTGAATATCTTAGTAATAATCCTATCATAACTTGTGACAGGAATATTTTGAGAAGGCAGGAAATAGCCTCTTGTGAGTATAACCTTTGCCCTTCATTTAAAGATGTGTATCCTGAGGTCTCCTTTTATGTTCTCCCTGTGAGCGATGGCCTCTTAACACACCCAGCTTGACATCTTTAATTTGGAACCCTTCCATTTTTGGCATTGGGAGATTGGAAAATTATTTTTTGAAATCTATGAATTCTACATATGGACTAAAAACAGCTTTGAGAAAATACTGGAAGCTAAAGGAATTTTATTGTATTACTAGGCAATGTCTCTGTTTAACAGAGAAAGAAAGAGCAGAGTACAAGCGAGTAATGGGGGAAATGTATCAACTAGAGAAGTTTTGACTTTTTACCCAAAATAGCTCTACTCATTTCCAACTGAAGCCAGACTCAACAGTGGGTAACAAATTTTGCAAACATCAGCTCATTATGGATGTTGACCTTCCTGCTCTATTCTTACCGATCCATGCTACATTCCTATATTTAGAGTTATTTGTCTTCCTTTTGGTTATCTGTCTTCCTTTTCATCTCCTGTGAATGTATTTTTGCAATCTGAACACATTAATAAGGTTCTCTGCATAGTCATGCAATTTTCTTCCATGATGAGCCTTCTTTTCTTCCTCATTAAAATAATTTGAGATTTGCATTGTCAGAGTTACATCATTAGCAATTTTGCTACCTTTCTGAGCCATCTTCTGAGTTTTTCATACCTGAAAGTTTTGAAGTCTTCCTTCTTAAAGTCTAAAGTACCTATATAATGACTATCCTTCCCAAGATTTTCCAAATTCTAAAATGAGATGGTCAGTTTTTTCAAAGTCCCCTGTCACTGGCACTTTGTGAACCAAATTCTCTTTGCTGATCAAAATTAGGCCAAAAATATTAGTTCTTCTAATCACTTCCTTTACCCTCCAGGGCATGAAAATGTCAGTAAGACCAGGCAAGAATTTGTCAGTTGTTTTGCTTATGTGGAACAGATTTTCAGAAGATGAACAGAATGTTGAAATTTCCGTGTCACTTCTACAGTTTCTGTTATGATAGTTTTGTGATTGTGTAAGATACACTCCACCAACTAATTTCTTCTAACTGGACAGATAGCCATACATTTTTGCCACATCCAAATTACCTTTCCTATTCTTTCTCTTTACCGCACCTAAATACACTCTCCAACCTCCATCCATATTCTAGATTTCTCTGCACAGTGTACAGTATCACAGTGTAAAGTGATGTTTACCTTCACTTCTGAGGCCATGATTTTGAGGCTGGGAGAACTTAGTTAGTACTTATAACCTAGAATAGCACCTGGCACACAGTAAGTGCTCATTAAATATTTGTTAAAGGAATATCATATTATGAGAATGATTATTTTCATCATTAGGAATTCTCTTGCATCTCTCTTTCTGCAGCTTGCCACTGTGTTCCACATCATCAGTCAGCATCAATAAACTTCTCTAACCATTCTTTTTTTTCTTTTTTGTGAGAAAGATCATCCCTGAGCCAATCTGCTGCCAATCCTCCAATTTTTGCTGAGGAAGACTGGCCCTGAGCTAACATCCATGCCCATCTTCCTCTATTTTATATGTGGGACGCCTGCCACAGTATGGCTTGACAAGCAGTATGGCTTGATCCACACCCAGGATCTGAACCGGCGAACCCCAGGCTGCCAAAGCGGAATGTGTACACTTAACCACTGTGCCACTGGGCTGGCCCCTCTCTAACCATTGTTGAAGACTAAATTAATGTTGGAGATGGGATGACTGAACATTTAAAATCCCTGTAAAAGATACTGCTGTTGTCCAGCCTAGAACTCATTACTTGCACAAAGCTTCAAAAGCTAACTTAAAAGTGGTTAGAAAGGAAAGGATATGTTCCATAGATGACACACAGAAAGCAACTATAGGATATGGCAATGGTTTGAACAAATTTATTACAAGAATGAGAGTCCTTAACCTCTCTGTGTGTTTAACTGGAAGGCAGGAAGGATGATAATATTGCCAGATTTATGGAAAGGTTAGTGGAGTGGATTGATGTAGAATGAAAAGACTAGGGATTCATTTTTAAAACCATATTGCATTTCAGGTATCAAAAGGACATCTGACAAAAATAATAAAATCTGCAGATTATGATACAAATAAATTCCTCCTTTAGACAAAGAATTCTCAAATGTTCCACCAATGGATGGTTTCATTTACTCTAAAGAGAGAATTCAGATTCCATTTGGTGAACATGTTACCATAGATGGCAATAACAAAGAGGATCTGTGGGTTAATAATGAAGAAACCTTCTGTAACCAGTTTTAGCACTTCCAAAACTTTGGGCAATTTTAAAATTTGGTTTTGCAGAAATGGAGATACATGTTCCAAAGTGATCCTGAAAATACGTTTTTGGCCATGGCAATGAAAAACATAGATGATATTTTCCTTGTTACAGAAAAAAAAAGAAAGCTGTACAAACATCAAAGACAGTTGTAATTAGGACTGCCTGGAACTAATTTCTATGTATTTCAAAAGAGTAATGACTAAGAAATTTGAAGATGCAGCTGGATGAAAACCTATTTCTCTACAAAGATTGCTCATAGTGAGTATTTTTCCTGAAGTTAATTATTAGGTCTAATAAAATCTGCCATGGTATTTGTCCTGTGTTGTCTACAATATCATACAACTGTTCCATAAAAATTTCGTGTGAACAATAAATGCCTGGGAAAAATTACTTCCCTTGAGAATATGGTATGTTTCCTCATGCACAGTAAATTTACATGAATGATTGTGTTGTCCTTTTAACCTGAACCACTACAAATCTCAGAGCTAAATATATTACTCAAGTTGAGTAAATTTCTAGAATTCTTTTGTCTATCTGCATTCCTGATTTTCCATTCGAATTTATATTTTCACAGGCACTTGGCTGCAGTTTATTCTTTGTACATTTGATTTTTTGGAATATACTATGCTATCTCAAATCCATTCTAAAACAAGACAGGCTATAATGGAAGAAAGAAAGGAAAACGGGGAGAAAAAGTGAAAGCAATAAGCATTATACTAGCTGTGGATAATTTAAGACAATTAATTAACCAAATATGTGGGCTTCATGGCTGTGAGAGAAATTCAATATCACTACAGTTAAACTACTACAAAAAAAAATTCCAATTTCCGGCTGCTTCCATCATTCTCTTCATCAAGACAGGAACTAAAACTACACATAGAAAAGGAATCAAAAAGATTATTAGCACGTAAATTATTTGCACTGACTATATATTTTTACAATTCAGTCATGAAAAATTATGAATGCAATAGCATAAAAATAATATTCTAGAACTAGTAACTGCATTTTTATCATCAAGAAAGAAAATGCATTGATAGTCTACCATCTTTGGAATTCCTCTTTTGCAGTTTAGTAGAAACTGCATTGGAAGCTTAAAAATATTACATCTTCAAGTAAGAAAATTACCTTAAAAATTAACCCCAGGTTAAGTTTATTCTAAGTCAACTCCAAAAAGGCATCTGTCACTTCCATTAAAGACAGATCTGTGGAGGGGCTGTCCTAGAGGTGCAGCGATTAAGTGCACACATTCCACTTCGGTGGCCCGGGGTTCACCGGTTCAGATCCCGGGTGCAGACGTGGCACCACTTGGCAAACCATGCTGTGGTAGGCGTCCCACATATAAAGTAGAGGAAGATGGGCATGGATGTTAGCTCAGGGCCAGTCTTCCTCAGAAAAAAGAGGAGGATTGGCAGCAGTTAGCTCAGGGCTAATCTTCCTCAAAAAAAAAAAAAAAAGAGAGAGACAGATCTGTGGAGAGATAACCTAAAGGTGGAAAAAAAGGTGTGGCCTACACAACAATGGACGTGAAATGATTAATACAGAAATGCCTGTGAAAAGCTACTGCGAGAAAGATGTTTAATGGTGTTAAGCAGGACATATAATGATAACACACAAGCCAGAGATTGTTTTCAATGTAGTGTTTCAGGAAGAAAAAGACTGTTCTTCACTAAGAGATAAGTATAACTCTTCCTAGTAATTGGCACAACTAAGTAATAAAATACAACTTCTGTCTTAGCCACTGCACTAGACCATCTCTTATATAGCACATACAATAACTGACACTAGATCCTAAGTCCCGTTAGTAAAGTCATTTATTCTTTCCCTCATTATCCATCCATCCATCCACCCATGTAGTGACTATACGCCTAATACATACCGGGCACTGTACTAGACTGTGAGCACCACGAGGACTAACAAGATATTATGTGATTGTTTTCAGAATCCACTAGATATTCCATGTAGTTTGTCATATATAAATTGCATAGTAAAATACATAAATATTTTATATGTAATTTTTGATAAAAATAATATCTTTTTAGGTTCAATCATTCAACAAACTTTTTCAACATCTTCACATAATCCATGTAAAAAATTGTCCCCCAACATTACTATATATAGGTACCTAAGATGAGTATATCCTATATGACTATTACAGTCAAGAATGGTAGCCAGAGTTGGAAATTCAGTAATAAGTTGTCAACATGCAGTAACTACATTACAGCTAATCCATTCCTGATCTTAATTTTACGAAATATAAAATCAAACTATGACCCTCCCTATTCTACTTCACTGTAACTTAACATTGGCCAAATATGAATGCTCGCCCTGAGTCATGTTAGGAAAAATACTCTGCAGATTCCCTGTATCTATTAGACAAAATTAATTTTAAATAAACAAATGATTGATCACTATTGGTATCATAATTAGTCATAGCAATATATCTATGCAAATTTAAGTCATTGGTTATTTCCTGTTTTGTATGGCATTTCTTTAAATTAGCAGAGAATAAAGACGGGAAGAGGGGCAACATTTATGATCACTATTCTATCCGGGCACTTTGCTAGAAGCTTTACATGTATTATCTCAGTTTTATGAAATATTTAGTCCCATAACTCTATCCTCATTGTGGCAGCAAATATTACTATGGAGCAGAAAGAAGCATCATTAACCTTTTGAAGTGAAAGAAATGACTAAGAAAATGGCACAATTTAAGATGCAGACAGGAAGGAGCCTGCCTTCCTCATTCTATTGTTTTATTTCTCTCTTCTTTTATTCCATAGTAGAATTCTACCGATTGCCACCCAACCATTCTAGCTAAGAGACAATTATATAATGTAGAGATGGAAAAGGGTAGAAAATAATGTAAAGAATGAAAATAATATATTATATCAAGAATTCATAAAGAACTTTTAAATAGATATTAACCCAGTACAGTACTTTGCTAGGGCTGCCATAACAAAATATCACTGACTGGGTAACTTAAACAACAGAAATTTATTTTCTCACAGTTCTGGAAGCTGGAAGTCTGAGATCCAGATGTTGTCAGGATTGATTTATTCTGAGGCCTCTCTCCTCAGTTGTAGGTGATCACCTTTTCTCTGTATCTCCACATCATTTTCCCCTCTGCATGCGTCTGTGTCCAAATTTCCTCTTCGTATAAGGACACTCAGTCATATTGGATTAGAGCCCACCCACTCTAACGATCTCCATTTAACTTAATTGCCACTTTAAGAACCCTTCTCCAAATGCTATCACATTCTAAGGTACTGGGTGTTAGGATGTCAACATACAATTGAGGGAGGGACACAATTCAGCCCATAATACCCAGAAAAACACAAAAACCCTGAGAATTTTGAACTAGGAATTGTTATTGCGATTTCTTCCTGTTACCTCTAGCTTTCCAACTAAAAAACAATGGAACAAATATACTTAACAGAGTTGCCCAAAGCCCACCTACCAACCATAATGAGATCTTTAGTCTCACATACTTAGGGGTGGGTCCTCCTGTCCGCAACAAAATTTTACAATTCTTTGAGAAAGACAACCCACACTATGATAACAACACACACATTTCTTTCATTTTTTTCTTTTGTTTTTGTTGAGTTTTGTTTGTTTGTTTTGAGTTTGCCATTTTTTCTTTTTTGCTAAAGTTATTATTTGATAGGACCATTTCCTGCATCAGATTTAAAAGAGAAGAGAGAGCTGATATATTTACTTTTTTATGACATCTAAAATTTGGTTTTAAAATACCAAGGTTAGTCATTCTGTTTTCCTTGGTATTTGATTTTTACCTCTTTGCAGACAGTGAAACTCATTATAATTGTGTTGAAGGGGTAGGTAAAGAACATAAGGAACAAGGGAACACCCAAGGAAATATGCCACTGAGTAGTAAATGACATACTCTTTATATCTAGAAAATAATCAGCCCATCAGGAATATTTTGTAGGACCAGAGCAATTAGTTCATTCTTTCTATAAGATTATTTATGGATTATTTTAAAACTGGATTCTGAGATTTCAGCTTTGAATGAATGTTCTTGTAAGCTTTAAAAGCACAAATTTACTCAAAATTATGCTACATGATGATATTTCTTATTTCAAAGAATAATTATTTCTTCCAAAATCATATCACTGCTAAGTACAAAAGTAAAAGATTATACGTAGTTTGTAACTTTCCAAGATATATCATTAAAGAAATTAGAGGCAATTACATCTATAGTGTTTCAGAACCATTAAAGTATATAAAACTATCTTCAGATATTTTTTAAATACATCAAAAAATTACTCAAATTGAGCTTTGAAGGGCAAATTACTTTCATCATTCATATTTTTGTAGCCTGTATGTAATAATAAAATATTATTTTATTGTTTACAATGGGAAATATCCATAATTATGCCTCCCAGAATTGAGTATTCTCACAATCACATTTTGGCTTGAATAGTAACATATTCAGAGATGCTTAAAAGGAGAACTTTAATTGAAACTAGAGTGAGCTACAATGCAGACTTTATTTTAAAGGCTCAAAGTCAAACCTTTCTTACCCAGTATTTCTCCCTCGGCTCTTTGCTTTCCTTGATAGTGTTTTCAGATCCTTAATATTGTCAATTTATCAAACTATGGAAAGAATTATACACTAACAACTTGCTTTCTATATTGATTTAGTGTATCTGCTCAGCCTCCTTGAGTATTAAGCTATAGTTACCTACATCCTAGATGATATGAAAGATTTGTATCTATTTTATGTTCCCCTTATCTATTTATGCTGAATCATCAGACATTAGTAATGTATCTAAGCAGAATTTTTCAAAACTCAAAACTTTACATTTTTTTGCATTTTTTCAATTTGTACAGAACAAGTAATGTTACTTATTTAATGATTTTCCCTACAATGATTGACTTTTTTGTTTAAATGCACGTAGTTATAAAGAATTTGATATCAACCTGAAAATGGCTAGTACATAAAGCAAACAGAAAACATTATTACTAAGTGTGAACTAGATGCCTTTGCCTAAGACTGACACTGAAGTCTGCCCTCTATTTGTCATAAACAGAGTACCAATTACTGGAGAACTGTAAAAGACACAGTGGCACCTCGGTACTTTCTATCTGACCTCATTAAAAGCATCAAAGAACTTGTTTTTTTATTTGATGTTAAGGTTGTGTATGTATGTTTATGTGTCCATACCACCTAAAATAGTCTTCCCCATCACTATTGATATCTGTTCCACATTTTGGGAAATGCTGAATGTGAGCATATTCTTAGTGCTAAGAAAATGGAAAAATCAAATCCATGGAGAGATTTTTTCAAGGCTAAGGGGCAAGTATTATAAGAAGACGCCAACTGTTCATAAGAAAATAAAATCATTACACAAGAGCTCTGAAATAAAAACATCTTTGGCTATAGAACAAAGATTTACTTGTTCTTCCTATCAATTGCTAATGCTCTATCATGTGTCATGGAACATGGGCTGTGACAGAGCCAAGACCAGGGCCTTGCACTGTAAGATCCTGCAAGTAAGGGCCTCCTTAACTTCTGAACTCTAGGCACCTTTCTTGCTTCACCTAGTCCCAGACTTGCTTAATTAATACCTCTTAATTGATAATAACTAGAGAATCCTAGCTTAAAAAACTACTTTACTATCCTTCATATCTATGGATGAAGCTTTTTGGAATACGCAAAATGGCAAGGCTAACAACACCAACCTCAGGTAATTGCTTTTAGTGGAAAATGACTTAGCGCATGTGAATTCTGCATCCCCAGACAAATGTTAGATATTACCATTTTTACCCAATTAACTTTCTCACACATTGATTGAGGTCCTTCTCTAGGAGTAACTAGAGAGCCAAAGATGATCAGAACACAACCATTGCCCTTGGGAGCTTAACATTTATTTATATAATAGGGTTTTCTCCCCCACAGCAATGGCAATAATTATGCACTTACTGGTCTCCATTCTCCTGTTTCTTTTTGTGCTAAGGCCAGATTAGATTAGCAGTGCAGCCCATGATGCGAGAAGAAATGAAATTTACAGTACCTCTCATACCAGGAAGATCTGACTGTAGTGGGATTCACACCCAAAGGCCTAAAGAAGCAGCAAGTATTATGGTGATTCATTTCTCTCTTGCATAAGGCAATGTAAAATAAGCTGATGTTCTTTTTTTTACCGATGGACAGGGTGAGATTTCTGGTGAGTCAGCAACCCAAACCAAATGGACTCTGCTCTTCCAGACTTTATCTTGTTAAAAAGGCACCATTATACTCAGTGAAAACCTCATCCAAAGGGACTTACTTATATAAGTGAGCAAACTACTGTATTTTGAATTTTAGACCATTAATATTTTATAACATAAATTTGATTTACTCTAAATAGCGTCTTCTTTTTGAAGGGGTCAAATTACCTAGAAACAATCGTAAAGACTCTGATATATGTAAAAATCACTAAAAACCTCTATGTAGAGATTTGCTGTAACTTTCTAATATATTTTCAAAATAAAATTTTAAAAAATCTGTGCTATTACTCAAGAGAGTTAATTTTGATGACTGAGATTGAATGTAGCAGTATATAGCATGACGTGTTTTGATCAAGTGCTGTAAGGTTGTTTTATCTGTTTTGCTTCAAACAAGAGGTGAATTGGAGATTCTGATCTAGTTTTCTGGTTTTCATGTCAAGAAGCAATTCTAAGACCTACTTTCATTCAAAACAGACAGGCGATGGCCTGAAAACTGTCATTTATATTGTTAGTTAGTGATTTTTAAGTAGTCCTTTTGAAATTTCCATTTCCAATGGAATTTCTGTGGAATGAGAAGTAGGTCTGTATGTGAATGTAAGCATGGAGAGCTGCATACTAGGTATTAGAGATATGATTAATATATCCCCCAAACCATCTTATAAATGTGTCCTCTTCCATTCTAAGCTTCTTTGACCTGTTGATGTTGAAGTTATGCAAATACAAATTGGTACAGAGCAGTGTTTCTCAACTTATTTTTCATTATCATCCCCCTAAAGAGTCATTGTAGACATTTTTCTTTTTTTAATTGCCTCTCTTCCATGAAATTTTAATGCCACGGATTTATTATATATCAGTTAATGTACTGTGTGTATATCTGTGCATTATACATAAAAAATAGTAAGATTTCTTCACCTCCCAAGAACAAATTTTTACCCCCTTGGGAGCAATATCACCCCTTATTGGGAATGGATGCTACACAGTGACACATATGTGAGTTTACAAAGTCTTTTGTGTTCTCTGAGTTAAAGAGGTATAAGAAAGTCTTCTGACTTCGAAGAGCTTAACTGTTTAAAATTTTAGGAATTTAATAAACTAGACAAGTTATATAAAGCTAAAGGTGAACAAAGAAGGAGACCAACTTCTATTAGTGCATTTGCCAGGTAAATTGTTTTAAGGAAATTCTCCCAACTCCTAACACCTTTGCCTGCACCTCAAAAGGCTTAGCATAAGATGAAAGTGCAAAGGAAGAAAATATGCTTTAATAATAAACATTTCTCAATCCAAATTTCTATTAGTAGTAGAATAAATAAGTAAATAATGCAATATCTTGCAGCAGTGAAAATGACCTGCGAATACACACCATGAATGGACCTCACAAATATAATATTAAACAAACAAAAATCCAAGTAGAGTTTTCATGTTTTATGATTCCATTTCTATAAATTCAAACATAGGTAAAATTAATCTCTGGTGATAGAAGTCAGGATAGTAGTAGTTGCATCAGAGGGAGGTGTAACCAAAGCGGGCATGAGAGGGGCTCCTGGGTTATTGGTCTATTTCTTTAGGCAATTTTTACATAGTATGTGCACTCTGTGAAAATTCATTGAGCTTCACAAATATGACATATGCCCTTTTTATATGTATTAAATCTTCAAAACATTTACTTAAAAAAATAAAAATAATTTTTTTAGTTTGTTGATGTTTACAGATATAGACACTATACAGTTAATCCACCTTTTCACATTTTTTGTATTAATAAAATAATTATTTTATATGTCATGTGTGTTTATGACAAGCATGTATTCTATGATAAGGCTACTGTCAAAGAGATATCAATTTAGACCACAATTACAAAAACAGAAAAATCAAGCTTACTGGTACGTTCTCTTACTTGAGAATCATTATTCCTCTGTTACTAAATTTAAATCAGAATTCTACATTTCAAATAGATTTAGCACAGCAAAGCATACTGCAGTGGCTAAGAGCCTGGAGTCTCGATTAGACCTTGGGCAAGTGATTCAACACATCTAAATTTCATTTAGTTTCTTTGAAAAATGAGGATAATAATAGCACTTACATAATCTGATTGCCATGAGTAACAAGTCAGATAATGTACATAAATAATTAACCCATTACCTGTGACATTCTAGGAACGTCGAAGAAGTTAGCTATTACTAGCAGCATTGATAATAGACTATAACAAACTGATATGAATCAGATTAAAAAGTTCTTTTTACTCATAATCTTACTCAATTCTTCATGAAAAGTGCCTATATTTATCTCATTTTGTTGCCAAAGTATGTCACATTTTAATTATGTTTTACCTCCAAATCTTATTTAACACCCTAAAAATGGACTGCTTCCTGCTAATCCAAGAAACCCCAGGGGAACTTCTTGATCTCTTTCTAGCGTCTGCTTGGGTCACACATTAGCAATGTTACATCAGAGAAATAGCCGGGTTCTTTCCCCAATCATCTCAGTAACTGGCTTAACTCTGTGGTGTGTTTTTCCATAGGCATGATTACCTAGGTGATTAAATTATTATCTTGACCACCCAATTCTCTCTCCTTCCTTCCTCCTTGATCCCTTCATCTTAGCTGTGAGTTGTTTCTATTTCTTGACATTGCTTTTCTTTACCACAGTGGCCACTGAAAGTTTCCAGGTCAACTGGAATGAGCTGATAAATGTTTAACAACTAGCTCTCTGGGGGACAAAATGCCCTGATTTGTAGATTTGCTTATTTTCACTGTAAATACTCCTGCCATGGTCTGTTCAAAGCTACCAACATGATATCACTGAGCACAGAGTTAGGAAGAGATGCACAATCTGCTCTGAGAGCCGGTACCAGCCAGCTCTAGCATACCACCGTGTTAATTCAAATCTGAGCCTAGATAGTAAATGTAAACATTCATTTAGATCTGTCTTCCTTTCCATCTTCCATTCCTGCCTTCCCTCCTGCCTTCCCCTTTCTCATTCTCTCTCCCTCCCCCTTCCTCTTCCTTCCTTCTCCTTCTCTCTCAATAGTTGGATCTTCTTCTCCTATGAAGTCACCTTGAACTTGCTTGGGCTGTGTAAACGCTCATTGTCAGTGCACTGTATGGAAGCTGCATGTGTCCACCATATGGCAAAGTATCTTTATTTGCTCCTTAACACCCAGGTCTACACCTGCAGGTCAGATCCTCAACAACACTATGGGCAATTGTCTCCCCTTTTATTCAGAATGTAAGTTCTTATAATAGATCAGTCAATTCACCATCAATTTAAAAATTTGGGTATGAAACTAGTTCTCATTAGAGATTAACGAAATAAATAGAAGCATATAATCTAAGCTTTTTTTAAAAAAAGAAAGAATATTATAATTATTACAACCTATGTTTGGCAAAATTGCCCAGAACAACTTGACTGTTTCCACAGAGATAAATGCAAGAGTTTGTTAGGAAAATTCTAGAGAGCAAAGTTTGTTTTTCCTCTTGTTTCCCCCCAGAACAGAGGGCACTGTCAGAAAAATCTCGAATGTTTTCCTAGTGTAAGAAAACATTTATTCTCTTGTTTGATATTTGAAGAGTTATTTTCGAAGTGAGACAAATTCACTTTGTGAATTATATATCAAAATGTTAAAATCTAAATGAAATTTTCTTGCAGCACTAACTGAATAAAGGATTTATCTTAACCACTATGGTGAAGGCAGATCTGTCTTTGCTTGTCTTCATTTTGTCAAATCTTTGCAAGTATTAGTCTATAGTCTTTAGATCTGTTCCCAACATAACAGATTTGTCAGGGCACTCCTATTTTTAAAATTAGGTCCCACACCAGCCTACACTCACCAAGATTTGTCATACCTATTTAACATCATTCTCTGTAGAAATAAAACTACAGCTTTTCTGAGTGGTGCTCCAAAGCACACAAGTTTGCCTGTCAGTGTGGTATGCATCATATACCATTGGAAAGCGCTTCTAATTTTCACTTTTTTTTAAATTTTATTTATTTTTTTAATTGCAGTAACATCGAATTATAACATTATATAGCTTTCAAATGTACATCATAATATATTTCAAATTCTGTGTAGTTTACATCATGACCACCATCCCAAAACTAATTATAGTCCATCCTCTCACATGCGAGCCTAATCACCCCTTTTTCCCTCCTCCCTTCCCCTATGGTAATCACCAATCCAATCTCCATTGCTATGTGTTTGTTTGTCATTGTTTTCATCTTCTACTTATGAGTGAGATCATATGATATTTGACTTTCTCCCACTGACTTGTTTCATTCAGCATAATACCCTCAAGGTCCATCCATGTTGTCACAAATGGCCAGATTTCATCATTTCTTATGGCTGGGTAGTATTCCATCGTGTATATATACCACATCTTCTTTATCCATTTGTCCCTTGATGGGCACCTAGGTTGCTTCCAAGTCTTGGCTATTGTGTATAATGCTGCAATGAACATAGGGGTGCAAGTATCTCTAAGCCTTTCAAATTGTTTTAAAATTTTTCTTTTTAATTTCCTGCTTAGCCACAATATGAAGTAAGAGAGTGGAGACTAGACATTGTATATTTGTTATCGTTGCTAGGAGGAAAACATCCTACTATAATAAATAAATGTTAAGCTCCCAAGGACAGTGATTGTGTTTCAATCATCTTTGGCTCTCTAGTTACACCTAGGGAAGGATCTCAGTAAATGTTTGGGCATTTTAATATTGTAATATTAAATTAAATTGTAATATCTGATACAAATGAAATTGTAATATCTATCATTTCTCTGGGGACATAGAATTCACATGCATTGTCATTTTCCACTAAAAGCAATTATCTGAGGTCAGTATTGTTAGCTTTGCCATTTTGCATATTTGTTTGTTAAGAAACTTCATCAACGGATATGGAAGACACTGAAATTTTTTTTAACCTGGAATTCTTTGGCTACTGTCAGCTAATGGGCATTAACTAAGCAAGGCCAAGACCTGGGTGAAGCAAGAAAGGTGCCTAGGGTGCAAGAGTTAAGGAGGTACTTATTTTCAGGGTTTCGAAGTGCAGGTCCCTGGTGGGGGCTCTGTAATTAAGCCACATTAGCAGAAAAGTTCAGATGATATTGGCTATTACCTCCACACCTGTCAATGCAGGCTATAGCCACATGTCAAGTGTCCTTCAGTTATTATTGTGAGTCCCAGGAGATGTGTTACAATTGGTCAAGAATTAACTCACTGCCGCAGGGACAGTCTCTCAATATGTCACGGTGCTTTGTCATAATGTGGAGAAGGGTTTTGTTAACAGTGTTTCCAAGCATTGCTGCTTGTGTTTCAAGTCTTACTGAGGTTTAATGAAACCACTGGTATAGTCATCATTCACCACTCTCCTGATAATCTCTGAACTTGGACATGAATTCAATGCAATCAATCAGGACAGGAAACAAATACCAGGGACACATCTTGTGCTCATTAGAGTGATCCACCTTCTGATAATCCAGAAATGGATTCCTTAGTCATCTCTATTTTGGTTCTGTCATTCATGATAAGTTCTCCTTCTCTCTTTTACCCACCCAAACATCAATTTTCCATTAACCTATTGATTCAACAAACATCACTGAGAAACTTTTATGAGCCAGACACAATGCAATGGAGTATCAGTGATGGACAACGATTTTATAGCCTTCTTGGGATGCTATTAGATTTGCACACTCCATCCCACCTATTGTCCAGACCTGTCTGAATCTTTATATTCAGCTTGGGATCCCTGCTCTAGTTCTACAAAAATTAAAGAAAATGGTTACGTAAAAAAAATGATGATGATTGCAGTCCTGCAAGCTTTGGTTATATAGGATCATCTCTCTTAACCATCTCCGAGAAAATATATTATCTTTATATATTTATTTCAAAGATTGCTAGTCAGTTTAAGGTTGGGGCACAGATTGAGAAAGAAATTTCCTTTAAGTAAATATACAGTACGGAAAAATATTTAGTCAATAGTATATTTAGCTGATTAATTCTGTTCTGGATAAAAATATCATTCCACAAATTTTTTTTTCATGGAATACATCTGAACAAATGCCTCAAAACACATAAAATGAAGCAACTAAACTCTAAGCAATGAAAAAGAAAAAGAATTCATATCTGTGCTAATCCTGAGGAAAGAGAAACAATTGGGTTACACTGATTCTTAGAAACAAACAAATCAAAATTAACGCTATTGACACTTAACCAGAAAGTGAAATTAACATATTCTGGTCTTTAGTGTACTTTAAGCTTACTAAGTATTACCACACTTGAAATTAAATATAGTTCTTCGAGACTTAATTATTGCTCCTGTAAAATGATTCTAAATATCATCTACCTGGTGCCACTTGCAGGAATGTTGTCACACTCATAGGGAAAAAATCAACTTTCCCAAATCATCCCACTTCTTTACTATATGCAGATGAGTTTTTCTTCTTTATTGAAATGGTAAAGTTTATATGATCTAAACTCTCAATTAAAAAAAATTCACTAATTTTGATCTTGTTTCTGTAAAAGAAGTGTCCTCCTTTTGGTCAAGGCTACTCACCTCTCCCCAAATAATCATGATCTCTCCCTGCTTTTTCTGAGATTTCCTCTGTTAATTGCTCTTTGTGTGGGTATCTTCAAACAGTCGTCTTATTAGTTCTTTCACACATGCTAGTATGAATTCCTCGGGCAACTAAATCAAGAGTTAAATATCAAATTTTTACAAATTCCTAACTTTGATTTCAAGTACACAGTCTGTATACCAAAAAATTTAATCTAGTTAATTATGAAGGTGTTGTCTGGTCCCTGGCTAATGGCTTCTGCCTACCACCATGTCATAACTGAAATGTACAGTTCCTTCTGGTCCTAAAATGTGATTATCCCTCCAAAGTTGTTTCACACAACTGTCCCCTCTGGGGCCATAACCTCTAGACTCCTTCAGTATCCAACAACTTTCTCTGGCTCTCTTTCTCTTTTCACTTAGACAGCCTTCCTGGGAAACATGGGGAAATTATTCAACTCTTCCATGCAACTCTGAACACACAGGAAATACAGTAGAGCTGCCAAAGCCGTTTCTGACCTTGACACTTCAATCAACCATCTCTCTTCTAACCTCTGATCCTCATAGGCCTGGGGAACAATCTTGGTTACAGATAGGAAACAGGGCACAAGATCCATTGACTCCTGTATCACTAAACTATCTGAAGAGTTCTATGGTCCACCTTCACTCTCTCCCCACTACAGAACTTAGTGAGGGAAGCTAGCCTCCTCTCAGAAACCCTCCTCCTTTAGCACTCCTCTCTTCTCTGACTTCAATCATCTTTCAGGAAAAGAAAGGAAATTACATTTTCATATCTGAAATTTGCATTTGGAGCTTTAGAACTTAAACATTGAGAATGTCACATATTCGTTCTCTGCTTCCTACTCCCTTGAGGCAATGACTCCTTAAGGCCAAAAAGTCTGAATTAGGTATGACCATTAGGCAAAAGAAGAATTATGGACAAGGACTGGCCCCATCACAGAGTGGTTAAGTTCGCACACTCTGCTGCAGGTGGCCCAGTGTTTCGTTGGTTCGAATCCTGGGCGTGGACACGGCACTGCTCATCAAGCCATGCTGAGGCAGCATCCCATGTGCCACAACTAGAAGGACCCACAACTAAAAATATACAACTACGTACTGGGGGGCTTTGGGGAGAAAATAAAATCTTTAAAAAGAAAAAAAGAATTATGGACATAAATTATCAGTAAGTACTTGAAAATATTTCAATCCTGATACACAATCTCTATGTCCTTTCTCTCTCTGAAATTTGTTTTGTTAATATTTCTCCACAATTACCTCAATGTTTTTTCATAGCCTCCTCTTATTAGCTGTAAACTTATTATTCCTTACTGTTAAACCTCTCAAGTTGTGATGATTAAATAAGAAAAAGATTAAATAAGAGGATTAGTGACAGCTACTAATAATAGAGAGGCCCCACATAACAATAGCTTAAATAAGAGAGTTTATTCCTTTCTACATAATAGAATTCAGTTTAGGACAGGAATGGTGGCTCCGTAATTATCAGACTCGTCTTCCTTCTCCAATGCCAAGGTCAACTCAAGCTCAACGATAACTGCTCCAAAGCCAATTAGCAACAGCAGAGAGGAAGGGGAAAGGAGGATGTGGCATCTGCTTTCACTACATCTTATCAGAGGAAACTTAGTCACCTAGTCATGCAAAATTGCCAGCCACAATCATTTTGTCTCGTTTCACAGCCATGAATCAGAAATCAATCCAGGATGCCTCGCTACTGCAGGAAACACGTATCAAGCTCTTCGAACATTCCTGGTGAAGACTTCTCACTAAGTTTGAGGAGGAGGGTCAATTATCCCCCTCTCTCCCCCTTGGGTGGGAGACGTGACTAGCGCACAGATTTTTCCGAACCACTTCTCGCTAAATCCTGCCGAATCTCCAGCAGCCTGACTCTTTTAGAACCTTGTTGTAGATGACTCAGCCAGTAGGTTCACAGACACCTTTGAATTTTCAGCTTGTTAATCTGACTCATAGCACATTGTAACTTGGAGTTCAGTCAAAGCTTCCAACTTAGCATCCTGTTACACTAGTTTAACAAGAAAACTTGATTTTTTTGTAGCCAGCCGTCTTAGTAAATTTTCTCTTCAGTTCAAATCGATTTTTAACTGAATTTCTAAGGTATTCAATTATATCATCTGAAAACAAAACTTTTTCATGACTTTTATTCCACACAATGTCTTATTCCATTACCTAGAACCATCTGAACAATATGAGTCACACTAGCCATTAGAATTTTTGCCTTGTTCTTAATTTTAATGAGAATGTCTTTAGTATTTCACTATACATATTTGCTATTGGTTCCTGAAATGTACTCCTAAGGGTGTTTAAGTCTTTTTAAGTTAAGACAGGCACCAATATAATGTTTTATCTCTTTTTTTCCCATGAAATAAATTAAATTTCCTAATGTTGAGCCATCTTTATGTAACTGAAATGTGGAAATTTCCCTTAAAATGAGTCTGCAACCACTTGCTCCCTTCCTCAAAACCACTACACTATTCCCGCCTCTTCTCAATATAACTCAAACTGCTCCTTCAAAGGTCTCTGAAATTCTATTTTCAAATTCTGTTCCTATTCTTCTTTCTAACTTGTAGCTTTTTTTCCCCTAAATTTATGTGTCTGTATCACTGGGTATATTGAGCTCTTTAAAACAGGGACTGACATATATTTTTGCTATCTTCAGAAACTATCATAATGCCTAGTATGGAACAGATGCTCAGTAAACAGCACAATGACTTACAGGACACTGCTTTCTGAACTTGTCGATGTTAAATAAATATATAATGTAACTACAATTATTTAGGTATATTTTATTATTACCCCTCACCTTTTTGCATATGGCTGTCCAGTTTTTCCCACACCATTTATTGAAGAGACTGTCCTTTCTCCATTGTCTATTCTTGGCAACTTTGTTGAAGATTAGTTGACCATACATGTGTGGCTTTATCTCTGGGATTTCTATTCTGTTCCATCGGTCTATGTATCTGTTTATATGCCAGTACCATATTGTTTTGGTTACTATTTTGTAATATAACTTGAAATGAGAAAATGTGATGCCTGCAGCTTTGTTCTTCTTGCTCAAAATTGCTTCTACTATGTGGGGTCTTTTGAGGCTCCATAAATATGTTTGAATTGTTTTTTCTATTTCTGTGAGAAGTGCCATTGGAGTTTTGACATGGATTGCATTGAATGCCTGTCACGCATGAGTTTGACAGGGAGGTTTCACAGGGATTGCATTGAATCTGTAGATAGCTTTGGATATCATGGAAATTTTAACAATATTAATTTTTCCAATCCACATACGTTGTGTATATTTCCATATATTTGTGCCTTCTTCAATTTCTTTCATCAGTATTTTTTAGTTTTCAGTACAGATCTTTTACCTACCTGGTTAAATTTTATTCAAGTACTCTATTCCTTTTGATGCTATTGTAAATGGGATTGTTTTCTTAATGTGTTTTTTGGCTAGTTCACTGTTAGTGCATAGAAACAACTGATTTTTGTATGTTGATTTTATATTCTGCAACTTTACAGAATTCACTTATTGGTTCTAATAGTTATTTTGTGGCATTTTCAGGGTTTTCTACATGCAAGATCATGTCATGTGCAAACAAAGACAAAGAAAAGCCCATAACCAAATGCTTTCACTGATGAATTCAACCAGGCAGTTAAAGAAAAATTTGTATCAATCCTTCTCAAAGTCTTCCAAAAAATTGAAGAGGAGGGAACACTTCCAAACATTTTTACAAGGCCAGCATCCAAAGACATTACAAGAAGGGACAATACAGACCAATGTCCCTGATGAACATAGATGCAAAAATCCTCAAAAAAATACTAGCATCCAAATTCAACAACACATTAAAAGGATCATATACTATAATCAAGTGGGACATCCTTGGGATGCAAGGATGGTTCAACATACACAAATCAATACATGTGATACCCCACATTAACAAAACAAAGGATAAAAATCATACAATCGCCTCAGTAGATGGAGAAAAAGCATTTTACAAATAATTTTTTACAAATAATTTTTTACAGTTAATTTAATATCCTTTCATGATAAAAACTCTCAGCAAATTAGGTATAGAAGGACTGTACCTCAACTTAAGAAAGGCTATATATGACAAGCCTATAGCTAACATTATACTCAATGATAAAAAGCTGAATGCTTTTCCTTTAAGATAAGGAACAAGAAAAGGATTCCCACCACTTCTATTCAACATAATACTGGGAGTCCTAGCTAGAACAATTAGGTGGAAAAAGAAAGAAAAGAAAAGAAGGAAAGAAGGGAGGAAGGAAGGAAGGAAAAAAGGAAGGAAGGAAAAAAAGGCATCCACACGAGAAAAGAAGTAAAATTAATTATATATTTTTCTGATAAAACTATTCCTTGCCTCTTTTGGTTACTGTGTATATAGAATAACTTATCATTCCTTAATTTTCAACCTTTCTTTTGTAAGGCATTATCATTTGTAAACAGCACATAGCTATTTGTTTATTTTTAAATCAAATCAAATCGTCTCAGTCTTCTAATATGATGATTAATGTATTACACTTATTCTGATTACTAATATATTTGGATTTATTTCTACTTCTTATTCTAAGTTTTTAAATTTACTATGCTTTTCTTAGTATCTTGAGTTTTTTCGTTCCCTGCCTTCTATTGACAATTAAAAGTTTTCTTCCTGATTTGGAAATTAAACATTTTATTTCTATTGTTGAAGTGGTTCTGTTTCCTTTACATGTTTAACAGATGCATTTAACCTTTTTCCCTTTTAGTAAGTCTAAAGTTAATCAATATCTCTATCTTCTTTCAAAAGATTCAAAGATATGTAATGTATTATATTTCCTTCAAGTATTCTCCTTCAGTCCTTCTAATTACTATTTAGTATTTAAGTTCCACCTTATTTCTATTTTCTAAACCCTCCAAAAATAATTATTATTATTGAGCTAGTAATTCTAGTATTTCTAAGAGTTTATTAGGTCAATTGCTTTAACTATTTCTCTTGGTTTCCAAACTTTTCTTATTAACTCAATTTTCTTCTTGCTAAAGTATATTCTTTAGCATGTCTTTCAGTAGGAATCTATGGACAACAATTTATTTTTGCTTTTATGTTTATGAATATCTATATCATTACTCCTTACTTTTAAATAATAGTTTAGCTAGATAGTTTTATTCCCCAACAATTTGAAGATACTTCATTGTCTTCATGAATCTATTGGTCCTAATGAGAAATATGATATCTATTCAATTGTGTCTCTTAGTACATAATCTGTCACTTCTCTCCAGTGTCTTCACATCTTTTGTATCTTTGATATTTTATGGTTTCAGAACAGTGTGTCTAGTTATAGACTTGTTTTATATTTTTAGGGACATGAGATACTTTCTTTGAGTCTGAGAATTCACATTTC
Organism: Equus quagga; assembly: GCF_021613505.1. NCBI lineage: Eukaryota > Metazoa > Chordata > Mammalia > Perissodactyla > Equidae > Equus > Equus quagga. The sequence goes on from NC_060275.1 coordinate 85,628,709, forward strand.
TCTTCAAATCTGAAACATTTTTCACCAACATCTAGAATGGTGTCTCTTCTCAATTCTCTCTCATCTGAGTTTGAATCTAATGAATGATGGAAATATACTATCATTCTTTTCGTCTGGGTGATTTCCTCAAATCTGTCTTGTATTTTACTAATATTTTTTTTAGCTGTGTATTGTTTAACTCACATGAGGTTTTTATTTCCTTGTGTGGGGCTAACACATGATTTCTAGAATTTTTATCTTTTATTTTCTTGCACACTTCTCTTTTTAGAGGATTCAAAGCTTTCAGGCCTGTGGCCCTGACAACAATCTATGCTCACTGACATTTAAATACCAACCATCTCTTAAGAATAAATGCTGCTCATATCCCCATGGGCTGGAACAGTTTGTCTATAACTCACTTCTTTAGCAATAAGCACCCTCAACATTTCTGTTACTTAGTATTTTTGAGTTAATTTTTTTAATGTTCTTACATTTTATTCAACTTTTCTATGTGTTTTGTGGGTGGAGCAATGGGGACATATTTTGATGTCTTTGTCAGCTAAATTTAACAAAATTTCCCCCGCACACACATAGGTTTTAAAATATTTTTCTTTTTTTATCAATCATCCATATTTTCTCATAAGGACATATTGTTCTTAATATATAATACATGATTCCTAACCTGAACATAAGGGTATAATATATGGCTTAGGAACCATTTTTCTCTAGGAAAACATAAAATAGATGAAACTTTATATCCTGAGCTTAAAGAATAGATTAACCTGACCAAGACAGTACAAAATTCCATGAGTGCAATGTCCACTAATAATCAAAACTTTAAGATGAATATGACTATTTCGTCATTTCTCTTTATCCAATGTCTTATTTAGCTGTGTCTCTTACTGTATGAAATTCGTATTTACTTTATAGAAGTCTTCATTTTGTTAGCGTCATCATTTGATGGACTAAGAAACAATATTAGTATAGACCAAGATCAGATGGATTGTTTCTTTAAGCAAACAAATGATGAGGGTAAATTAATTATATAGTTAAAACATTACTGGCATTCTGTATTAGTGAAATATGCTAATTTATTTGGTCCAATTTATGTAAAGAATTAACTATAATCACATTTGGTAGGCTTGAAGTTTAAGAAACAATCCTAAACATTTTTATTCAAATAATTGCTCAGCACCGTGAGTACATCTGTCAATTACTTGTTAATTGACTGAAATGGGACTACATAGCTATGCCATCTGTCACCAATACTCATTCCAAACACCATTTGATCCCTTAGTGTTAAATGCAAATTGACCTGTTTATTCAACTAGTCGATTTCATGTGTTTGATTTAATCATGACACTTTGCCACTTGTTATACTAACCACACATCTGGGTTTATTTTTGCCCTGGCAGTAGTTGTGTCAATAAACATCAAGATTTATCTCGTTCAATTACTATCCTCTTCTTCACTCTAAACACAGCTTCAAAACAGATTTTAGAAATTTTTTTATAATTTAGCTATATTATTTGATTTAATAGTCATAGAACTCTTACTTACTTGTAATTTTTAACCCAGGTTAATAGAAATATTTTTTAAAGACCCAAATCTGGTCTTAACATAGTTGAAAATATATTAGGAATAAAACAACAAAAATATGAAAAATCTTCAATATCACTTCAATAAAAGCTCTGAAAACAAAACAACTTTGTATTCGTTTAGAGGCTGAAATAAACAAAGATGTTCAAAGCTTAACATGTGGAGATGTTTTTATTCTTTCATTAACACATGGGATTCTGTACAAATTATTCTCATTAAAGCTAATGATAATCTTGACTATAACTTCCCTAGGGTCGCAGTGGGAAATTAGAGGCTGGCATTTCTAAAGTTATCTAAATATAAAGATAACTATGCTACAGATTAATTTGGGTGTTATCCACCATTTACAAGCCATAGTTTACTTAAATGGTTTTAATGCTCTATGTAAAACACGAGTTAATCATCACTCCCAAATGGTATTACAAATGTTGCACCACAAGTTAGGCATCTCGTTATAGTGGGTACTGTGGTATGCTGCTCAGAATTCCTCCTCGGGACTGAAACATTCCTTTCTTCCATTGCTGGGAATGTTGGAGGTCAACAGCTCTCTGATTAGTCTTTCTCCAGGAACTGGTCTCAGCCAAAGAAAGCAGACTGGCTCAAGGTCAACACCCTCTCCACGAGTGGCCTATGTTCCACGACTGGTAGATACAGGAGTGTAAAAGCCTGGCTTCTTGCCTCAAGACACAAAAACTCTGAAGGGCCATCCCAGATGAAGAACTTGCTGTTCGGGACTGTCTGAGGCCACTGTTGAGACTGCATCATAGCTCTCCTTGCCCTGCTCATTACTGCCTCAATCACCTTTCCTCGCTATTCCCAAGAGCAATCCCCCACAAACCTCCTGCATGTAAACCTCAGAGATTTAGGGTCTGTTTTTTGGGGAACCTCTCCTATGGCACTACTTTCCATTGGCTTATATGATGTTTCAGTGAAAGCAATGTAACATTCACTACTACATGAAAAATTTTTCACAGTTGATAGAAGTGACTAGAAGAAAAGAACTGAATGACCTAAGTACTATAATCTGGTAAACTGGGGACATTTGGAAACACATTTTCAGTTATCAGTAGGAATCTGTTTTAGAAGCATTCAGAGAAACTTGTTTTCTCAGAACAGAGGATGGAATTTCTGCTAAATGAATGTAGCAATCCCTCAGATGAACTGGAAATGAAGATGGTACATTTTGTAGTAGCATTTAATTAGCTATGGTGTATGCACATTCTGAACAAAAGTGAGGATTTGTCAGAGAAATACTTCACCATCAGAAAAAAAATAGGAGGAAAGAAATACTATATGTAGCATATTAAAATATTAAAATATTTATGGTGGAATAACTCTAACTTAGCTATATGGAAATGTACAAATACATGACAACTTGGGGTCTGGCAGTGAAGTGGGATGAAGATAAAGAGGGTTAAATTAAATCTACATCCTTTCCATGACAATCTTGTCTCGACCAGGGCTATTGAAATGGTAGATCATTTCTGTACTTGCTGAAGTGGCAAAGAAATAAGCAGATTATTAGAAATTCCATATAAAGAATCCTGGATTCTGGGACACTTCAGCACCTGCTTCCTGCTCAATTTGGGAATCTCTAAGGAAGCAGCTCAGTTATGCCACCTAAGCATTGTTTCAGTCATAGACTATGCAACTGTCATTTGTTATATAAATGAATTCCATCATTGGGACGGCAAAAGTTCCCCATTAAAGAATTAGAAACTCATAAATCAGCATTACATGTCTTCAAAATTTGTTTACTCAGATCACACACCCCCCCAAAAAATCATTGCATTTTTGCTTCTCTAAGGAGTACAGAATAAACTCACTAGCCATTATAAACTGGTTAGTCACAAACAGCTGTGCATTATATAACTCTGTATATGAACCAGAGGATGCCGTCTCTAGGAGCCCAGCGGATCATTAACCACGCTTAAGGTTTGGGGGTGTACTGATGAACATGTTTGTGTTAATAAATATAATCTATTGAATTAATGCCCTACAGCTGAAGTTCGACTTTCTTTCATTCTTATTGGTAGTGAAGAGAAAAATCACAGCTTTATGAAAAGCATTTGCATGTGAATTCACTCTATAAATATGAGCAGTGACATTTTATTTATAATAGATCTGTTTGATATACATGCATTGTACTATGTTAAACCTCAGATCTACCCAAATTGAAGTGATATAAAGCTCTATAACTTATATTTGTCATTGACTTAATTGTTTTGGGGGGGGTGGGGTGGGGATGAGGAAGTTCTCCCTAAGCTAACATCTATTGCCAATCTTCCTCTTTTTTTTTTTTCCGTTGAGGAAGATTATCCCTGAGCTAACATCTGTGCCAGTCTCCCTCTATTTTGTATGTGGGATGCCTCCACAGCATGGCTAATGAGTGGAATAGGTCCGTACCTGGGATCTGAACCTGCAAATCCCAGCTGCTGAAGCAGAGTGCACAGAACTGTAACCACTCGTCCACAGGGTTGCCCCCAACTTAATTTTTTATATCAAATTAGAAGGAGTAATCAGACGCTTATTCTTGAATCAACAATGGCTAAATTAATGTTGTTAGCTGTAATGCTAACCAGGCAAGAAATTATGATTGGGGACATATAAATCCATCTCTATTGCTAAAAAAGAAAAGTAAAACACAGATCATTGAAAATAAAGCATTAGCTTCAAACTTCAGACAAAATTCAGCTAGTAAGAATGACAGCAAATTTTATAATTACCTGATTATATGATCTCATTCACAGCCCTAATATTTGGACTTTACTTTTTCTTCCAGGGCATTGCCTTTGAAAGACCATGATTTGCAAGAAATTCATTCAAGAGGAATATATTTGCAGCCCCCATTATGTGTCTAGCATGATGTTTTCATGGGAGATACTAAGGTGATTAAGACAATATCTTGCCCTCAAGAAGCTTCCAGTCTGGAGGAGAAAAGATAAGTGAAGAAATAATGGCAGTAAAAATAAGGATAAGTACTATCATAAAGGCACAGATTTTTATGATAGCACAGACAAGTGGAGGACCAATTCTGCCAAGGTCAAGGGAAGGCGTAGCCAAGATTAAGATATGTGAAAGGGAGAATAAGTATAATTTTTCCAGACAGTCAAGATGTGGAAGGGAATTCCAGATGAAGGAGCACAAGGGCTAAGTCATGGAGGCATAAAGTATATGGCAAATTCTAGAATGAACCCTGGGAAAGTGGGTGAAAGGTGAGGCTGGAAAGGAAACCTGAAGTCTGTATTGAAGTACAATAATATCTATTCTCCTGTATTATATGTCTATTTTCAATTTTTCATAGCCTTTATATTAAAAATAGCATTTCAAACAATGAATTAGTAATGACAGCTCCAAATCAACCTGGTCACCAAATTTCAAGAAAAGTGTCAATCAGTTTCAGAACTGCTTGATCTCTGTGCATCTCTTTAAGACACAATGTGTCATAGAATTTCCCAGAGTTGAGAATTAGGAGATCTGAGTCCCTCGTGTAGACTAGACAAATCATTTCACTTCACTGCATGTCAGCTTTTTACTCATCAGTAAAATGATGGTTGAGATTCAATTTTGCCTTAAGGTCTCTTGCAGCTCCAAGTGTCTGATTCCTATTGAACTGAGTTTCAACCCTAAAAGAAAATCCATTAGAGAGAAATTGTTTTTCTAAAAAGGAGAAAGGCAAGTTAAGTGAAAGTACAACAGGCAAGGATTCAGAGGTCAAATGGAGAACACACTGAATATGAGTTGAAAATGGGATAACTCCTTAAAAAGTTAACAATTTCTGTTAAATGGCAAATCCTGCTGCTCCCAAAGGCTGCATGTAGGAAGTTCTTTGAAGGTCATTTGAAGTATATTTGCAAATTTCCCTTTAATCTGGCGATGAAAATATGTGTAGCATCTAAACTCTCTTTTGGGGGATTTTGATTAAACAAGATTGCTAAATGTTGATAACACATTCTTGTAAAAGGCAACACAGGATAAGAGAAATGGCATTGACTTTGGAATCAGATACACCTGCCTTTCTATCCTGACTCTATGACACCTCAGTTGCACAGCCTTGGGTAAACACTACACCTTCTTTGTAGGCCTGATTTCCTTGATATGCAATAATGGGATAAAAATGTTGAAACCACCTCATAGAATTGTAGTGAGGAATAAAAGGGACAGTTTATGTAATACACTAACATTCCCAACAAAGGATTGGGCACTTGATAAATACTAATTCATAATGATGGCTGCATCATGCACTGTCCATGGTACTGTATTAGGTTTCATCCTAAATTACTGATAACTCTCTTCTTTAAATGATGCCTAGTTTGGGCTCTTCAAAAATAATTTTAAAAGTTGAAATTTCAAAACACTGATAAGTTTAGAGACAAGCCAAAAATATTTTTCTCCTGTCCTCCATTTTTTTTTCAAAACAATGTCATATAACTTCAGGTATTTATTATTACTGATTTTAAGACTCTGCTTGTGAGAGATGCACATATATTGATCTGAATATTTACTCATCTTTTCTAGTTGCAAACAGGATTTTTCTCACAATTGATTCTTTATTTCAAAGGAGGAATATATTCTAACATCTTTCTTTTTTAAAAAAGTTAAATATCAGGGCTTCAGGATAATAAAGCTCTAGCATGCTGCCATAAAAATCACAGACAAAGACAGAATTGCTCATAGATTTGATATTGCATAAAACTTTCTTCGGTAGAGTATTTAATTCATGAGCAATCAGTCATGATTTGGAAGAGATTATTCTTTTGGTTCCATATGTGGGAACAATTTAATCAACTCCTAATTATCTGAACTGTTATTAAAGAGAGATATGTATGTATAATATTAATCTTAAAAGATGACTATTCAAAATATCATAGCTGTAAAAGAATATCTTTTCTGTCATTTTTGAGTAACCAGTATGTTCAAGGTACCATAAAAGGAGCACAAAGGCATAAGATCCAGTCACCAGCCTAAGAGCTTACCGTTCAATAGGACACATAGGACATTTACTAAAGTTAGGGACAGTGGAAGACAGTGTGATGGAAAGCCTATGAATGGAATTGGTAATAAATGCTATGAGAGACCAGAGGAAGGAGAGATCCTGTCAGGCTGTGTGATCAATACAGTCTTCCTGAGTGTGATGGGGCTTGAACTTGGTCTGAAATGATGGGTAGGATTTTGACAGATGGTGAGGATAAGAAGTGGCAAGCAATACAGGATAACTGGATAGCGGAAGCTACTTCATGACTATGTGGAGAACCATAAATAATGAAAGAAACTTACATCTAAAACCAAGGCAGCTGATTAATTAAACTTTCTGGAATTCTCAACATAGGGACCTGTCTAAAGGAACTTGGGACAGTGCCAAGCACTTGTGAGGACTCAAGCGTCCTGATACATAATTTAAGCTACACATTTCACACATAGGAATCATATGACAAAATACAATATTCCATCATGCACTGAAAAATCTTATTTGCATATCTATTCACTGGCTTGGGGGAGAAAAAGAAATGATTTTCTAGTTATGGAAAAGAGCAAACACATAGGATCATCTAAGGGACATATGCAATATATGTTAAGAGCTTTCTACAAATTCTGCATAACCCTAAATAAGTGGATAAACAGGCATTTGACACTCTACTGAAAACATGCTTTCCCATTCCAGAAACAAATGAGCATATTGCTCTGTAACTTTCTAATCTTTTCTCTTTCTTCCCTAAATTTTTCCTAACTACCACTCGTTAGGCAGGTGTTGCTATGGGGAATCTTAACTAAAGAATTTTCAGAGGGATGTGCTTTCTTTCAGTCGACCGGAAAAAAAAGAAAAACTTTACTTTACAAATAAATATGCACTTCAAAGAAAATCTTTTAAAATTTTCTCTTAAATAGCAGAATCTCTTCTTTTTAACTTTATGTCAGGTTGACATCAAAAGCATAAGATTATCAAGTTGTTTTCCCCATTTGGAGCTACTCAGCTGGCAGTCTCCAATATAGTTTGTCTCAAAGACTTATGAGACAAATAGAAGAGATCTATTTAGGCTAATTTTCTCCTCCAAGGAAAATCTAAGGGAGTCTTGCCCGGACAGAAGACAATGTCCATTAACTTGAGGGCAAGAAAATGAGCGTACCCATGCCTAAATAATCCATCTGTAACCTGCTGTTTTAATTACTGGGAAGTGCAGTAAAAATGACACAAATAACACTGTTATAGCTTAAGAAGGGGAAAAATTATCTTAACTGACCTTGATGGAATTTCTGTCTTAAAACAGATGAGGCATATCAATTTTCACAGGTAGTATTAACTCTGTTCTAATTAGAATTTTTCTTTCCTGAGAAATTTATAGTGAACAATATCATCATAAGAAAGCTTAAAAACAGGTTGACAGATTGATAGAATTATTTACAATGATATTTTTTATTCATTCTGCTCATTATTTTCTTTATTTTGTAGGGGAGGAAGACATTTCCTCTACCTGCTCTGGGTTCTTCTGGCCAGAGAACAAATTAATTTCACATGAGACTGAATAACAGGAGAAAATTACACAAAGCTTTATAAGATGTATACGTGGGAGAGGCTCAGGCAAACTGAGCAGCTCGCCAAAATGGCTGAAGCCCCCACCTTAAATATCATCTTCGGCTAAAGACAAAGGAGGATGTTGGGGGTCGGGGGAGCCAGTTATGGGAGGTTACCAGACAAGTACAGTAAACAAGAGTGAGATTATTATGCAGATTTAAGTCCTTGCCTTCCACCTTGATTAAGAGTTTCTAGAGATAAGGTCACCTCCCCTTCTTCCTGGTACAGAGAGGGAGACAGCTTTATAGATGGAGATTGCCTTTACAAATGTAAATGTCTCTTAACAAAGGGTAAGTAAATTCTACTTTTCAGAGTTTATTGCCTGTCTGTAGTTTTTAAAAGTAACCAGCCCAAAATAATCCTCATGCCAAAGAGATATATCTTGGGGTGGCCAATTCCAGTCCCCCACAATTTCATCTGTTATGACTTTTGCCTTTTTCTTATAAAAAGTTCCTATACATATATATTTTGACCTCTTTTTTACTCAGTGAACACTTAAAATTTCTATCTCCATTGTTTTATGTATGTTGTAAAAGTTTAATGTGTAACATATATCTTGTCACAGCATTATCCAGAAAGAACAAATGATAAATAATAAGAGTATATAAGCCAATGAAAATCGTATTAAGTGGCATCACTTACAATTGGGGGTTGGTGAACTTTTTCTAAACAAATAAATATAATAAATATTTTAGACTATATGGGCCATACAACTTCTGTCTCTACTATTCAATTCCGTTGTAGCACCAAAGCGGCCACAGACAATAAATGGGAGTGGCTGTATTCTAACAAAAGTTTGGGTTTTTTTTTGAGGAAGATTAGCCCTGAGCTAGCATCCTTGCCCATCTCCCTCTACTTTATATGTGGGACACCTGCCACAGCATGGCTTGATAAGTGGTGCCATGTCCACACCCGGGATCCAAATCTGCAAACCCTGGGCCACTGAAGCAGAATGTGTGAACTTAACTGCTGCGGCACCTGGCTGGTCCCCTAACAAAATTTATTGACAAAACCAGGTAACAGCCTGGATTTGGTGGTGCCAGTAGTAGTTTACCAATCTCAGACATAGATAATTGAAACTCAGCTTGTAGATGTAAAACTCCCTTAGAAATTAAAACATGCTATGAGCACTGGGAAAAAAGTTCAAATTTAAAAGGTTTTCTTTATTAACAATGAAGCTCAATGCAGTATTGGCTCATTTTCTTACAGTGCTTTTTATGTGTTTTTCTTGTGAATAGAAAAACCTTACCAAGCTGCAAAGGTTTCTTCAACCTGTTTAAATATGTCCTTACCCAACGTCGGGTCAAGGCATCAGGGAGGAACTAGAAGCTGAGACCACATCAACTTGCTGTCTGGCAGATGTAAACGTTATAGTCTCTTTATTCAACATCAACATCTCAAATGCATAAAGTCTGCAAATGAGGTTCTTCAAAAAACACTGGTTAACAAGTACAGTGATACTAAAGAGAAAGTAAGTCTATTTCAAAGCCCCAGAAGTGACAGTACACATCACGGAGCTCTGCTGTGAGCTCTCTGTTGAAGGTTGAGTCCACTGATTCACCCACTGCTGCACCCCCAAGGAACAGAATGGGCGGGGTTGGCTTCCTCAGAAAGAGGTACTGATAGATAAGCTCAAACGTGTTAAATCTGTATTTGTATTTTCATGGCTTGGAGCATATCAGAACAAAAGGGATATTTCCCTTCTTCCCATCTCAAGCATTAGCAACACTAAAGACCCTGCCAGAGATAACTATTACTCTCCTTTCAACGGGTGCTTAATCTAGTAGTAACAAAACATATTTCCCTTTGAAAGAAGAGCTTTAAGTGAGAGCACAAAGATACAACCAAATGGCTTAAATAAATTTTAGCAAAGATTTTTGTTTAAAAGGCATATCAGATACCGGGAAGCAATGGGAAATCTATTTCTTTAGTATCATAAAATATAAAATATATAGGATAATAGTAAGCTAATGATATATAGATTATCTATATTAAAACACCTTGATTTGAAATTAAACTGTCCTCCTTAAATTTAAAAAAATGGAGCCAATATTTATTTATAAATATTTATATGATTTATATTTATTTATATGGTTTATGTTTTTATATGATTTACTTATATGTTTATTTATATTTATTTATAATATATGTTATTTATATGATTATTTCAGTATTCATTTATCTCCCTACAGCTCATCCTTCATTCATTTATTCAACACAAATGTACTCACTGAGCCAAGTGCTCAGGATCTCATGGTAAACACAAAAAGGCCTGGCCATTCACAGCTCAGTGAAGAATCAGATGTGCAAAGAGTTAACTACTGTAAAAGAAATGAGTCTTCTTGTTATACTGTAATTTCTTCAGTGTGGTAATTGTCTCGTTGCATATACAGTCAGGGAGGTGACAGGAGAAAAAGAAGATGATGTGCAGGTTGAGGAAACAACTTATGCAAAGGCCTGGAGATTTCTCTAAAATGTCAAGTTATGGAAAATGATGGAAGTTTGGTATGGAGCAAAGTGGAACAAGGAAAGAAAAGGGCCTGGGAGGTCGGTGGAAACCCCTCATGAGTGGTCTCCTGGAGAGCCTTCTCAGAAGTCAGACAATGAGAAGTCAAGGGAATGATTGAATCAGGCCGAGAAAAGTCATAAAACAGGCAAAGAGACTGGTTAGGCATTTCCAGTCTGTTTTATTTCCTATTTACGTTTAAATATAGATATTCGTATTGAATCCTGCAAAGAGCAGGAACTGAAAGCCTCAAACTCTAGAATCCAACATTTTCTTTCAACACTTGTACACTCACAAAACCAAAGACAACAGCAACTATGTTGCTAGAGGACTAGCAAATGTCTATGAACATAACTGTTGAATTGTGTAAGTCCTTTAGGGCAACAATATTATGACCATAAAATAAAATTCAAATGTATTGTTTTCTTTCTATTTTGAATGGTTTTCTTTCATGCTTCCCATTTCCTGCCTTACAAAACATTTGAACGCACAAACACTTCACTGATCACACCTATGCTAACCAGTGTTCTCCCTTCTCCAAGTCAGCCATGCTTCATTCTCTCCTGCTCCCTTCTCACCAGACGAAAAAAAATGAAACACGCCAACCTATAGCAAGTGGGGAAAGGGGACGAAAAAGTTCATGAGAAAACAAAAATGAAGGGCTACGTAATAAAAAGAACACAATTCTAAAATTGTTTTCCAGATCATCGTGTGAGTTGATTTTTAAAATTTTGTTGGGACACTGATTAGGGAATCTCCAGTTATTTTTTATGGCTAATCATTAAAATAACAAATAAGAACTAAGAATGTCTCAGTGTTAGCCCTTTCTTCACTTTCAATATAAAACAATCAAGGATGTTTTTCCTGATTTCATTTTACATGTACCAAGTAAAACTGTTAGCTTGTGTTACAGATCCCAGCATATTTCTCCATCCACTTCCCATCACTCTCTAATATGTTATATTCTCTTCTGCCTTGGGGCTTTGCTTTGCTCATGGTCTTTCTCATCCATAAAATATTGCCCTCCCTCCACCACCTTTCACGACAGGAGTGCCCTTTTGTCTTTCAATACTTACTTCATGTACCTGTTTCTTGGTGAAATCTTCTGATTCTCCCTGAGTTAGGTATCTACCCTTGGAGTCCCATTACCCTTATTATCATCTTTCTAATGTGGCATTTATAAGACTGAATTGTAATTCTTTGACTTTTTCCTGCACTAAACTGAGTTTCTTGAGAAGAGTGATCATGTGTGATGGCAATGTTTATTTATGCCAACGCTAAGTAAAATGGCAGACATCTCGTAGGCCCTCAGTAAATATTGAATAATTAATTACCATAAAAATACCAAGTACCAATGAAATCAGACAATTGTTACTCAAATTATTATGCAGATTATAGGATCTATTAGTTCACCAAAAATCATTTTCTTTCTTTTTCAGAATCCAAACAGGGAGCTGTTTTTCTAAGTTGATATAAGGCCTTGGCTTAGCTTTGCCTCCCAATGGTTTAGGATAAGTCAAAGAAATCAGCCCACATTGTCTCTTAACCTTTAAATTTAAAAGCAAATTCAAATATTTTACATATTTACAATATATACATAATACATTCATAAATATATGTGAATAATAGTGGATTTCCACTTTTATGTAATGTTGATAAGAAGTTTCTACTCATTCAAATTAGCATCAGAAGCTCCCTAACACAAACTAAAATGATTAGGCAATGAATCAAAATAAAATAGAAAATAATGCATTTTAACTGTTCCCATTTGAGGGTTTGGTTATTAGTTTTTGTTTTCTTGGCCTGAATTCTACATAGCAGAAATGTTTAGCCTGAAGGCTACAGAAGACTAATAATTACCTAAGCTCTTGAGTAAATTACCTGCTAAGAATTTCTGTCAGCTTTCTCCTTAGAGATTTTCCCTCCTCAGCTGGTGGAGATGCAGCTATTACAGGTCCTTTGAAGACCTCTGGTGGTAAAAGGGAAGCACTGTTCACCTCCCACATCACAATTCATGAAGTTAAATCTTCTCTTGATGCACTTCCCTTCTGATCTTTAACTTCTATTTTGCACGGGAATAATTCACAAACTCATAAAGTTTCTCAAGATATGTACTTCTGTTCTAATAATTACTTGAGTCTTAATGTTTTCAACTATAAATTGAGCAAACAACATCAACAAGAATAAAAACCTAAGCAACTAATCACAGGGAGGATGTGCTACCGTGTGAGACAGCTTCAACGTTTGAAGATTTAACATAAAAAGAAAAGACAAATTTATTCTATATTGCTCCTAAGTATAGAAGTTGGACAAGAAAAGGAGACGGTTTTCTAGTTCAATATAACAATGCTCTCTGCCAAACATGGCAAGAAATATTCAAAGGGTTGAACTTCTGGGCTCTAGCTGAATAGCCGTTTTGTCAAGGAAGCTATAGAGAGAAGCTTTATACATGATGAAGTGACCTTGCAAGTCTTCTCTCTTCAATATTTGAGAATTTTCCATCTATAATTCAACTCACCCTTGCAAACAAATTCATATTAATAATTTGCCGTTTATATGAGCCATATATGATTATAAACTTTGTTTACATGTATTTTTAGGTAAGTTGCCATCTCAATCTGGGACTCAATTCTCTTCTGTGCAAAAATGAAGAGATGGCGGTTGACTAAAATTCTGAGCATCAGAAGCTGGGTATAATGCCATGCTCATTGAACTTGAAATAGTCCTAGTTTTGAGTTCTGGCTCTGACATAAATAGCTTTCCTTGGGTCACACAAATTAACTTCCATGAGGTTCAAATACCTTGTCTACAATATGGGAGACATCTCTTAACCCAAACACCTGTTTATTGCTTCAGTTCCCTCCTATCCTGCAAACATGGAATTGCTCTAAGTGATTGCTGCAAAATTATTTTTAATATATCACTGAAATCTGTCTTCCTGCAATTTTTATCTATTAGCATAGAAGACAAACGACCTCTCCTTTTCTGTTTCCCGTCTCTTTAAATGCTTAAGAAATCGCTTACGCTTTTCCTAGTTATCTAAAATTCCTTCCACTCTCCTCATGTGATATAGCTTCAAGTTTTCTTACCAGTCTCATGTTTGTCATATGAGCTGACTCCAGTAGGGCTGATATAAATTTAAAATAGAGCATAAAGTGAGATGAGAGCTTTCTTCTTTAATAGACTTAAAACTTCATCCACCTTGAATGGTCCAACTGAAATAAGAAGAAAATGGAACAGGAATAGAGAACCTTTGAAAATTCATTTCAGCCTCACATTACAATTGCTTGAGTCTTCCAAGTAGAGTCTCCATTGCTAAAATCTGAGTTAAAAGGGGCAACTTAGGTCATAAATGCAAAATAAACGTACAGGTTCACTTCACATGTTGTCGGTGGCCTGGAAAACTTCTTGTAAAATCATTTCTATGGAAAAGTAAATTTGCCAAGGTTTTGCTCATTTAGAAGTTTCCAGAAGTGAAGTAAAAAGGTCATATTTTTTAACCTTCTGCATACAGAGTGTCTCCCCTGTATTACAATATTTTACTATAGATATCTATGTTTCATTTGAATTTTGTTTATTCCACTATTATTTACCCATAAATTCTCCCTCTGACAAGCTAAAACTTTGATGTTAACTTCATAATCCTAATTTCATGGTACAGACAATATCATTAGTGAATGGATAATTACAGAATACAGGCTAAAACTAGATTATAAGATGAGATTCTAGAGAAAATGTGATAGAGTCATGAAAAGGCCATTGATGACTTTAAGAGGGAATATTTAGGCCTTCTGGGCAAGATTCACTACCCATAGGTTGTTTCCCAGAAACAGTCATTTGGTGCCACATTAACAAAGAAGATAAAATATGTCTCTAAAAGGGCCAATTAAAAAGTTCAATCAATGTAAATATCAAAAACTTTCATTCTAGGGTAAAAAACAGATAACCAACATTACGGTTAGGACTCTGTCTTGAGTCCTCATACAAGAAAGACAACAGAGAGTAGAGCTTGAATTGAAAACTCAGTTTGGGAAGAGTAACCTTTCTGCAACTTCGTTGCCTGATTTGTGCTAAACACGCTTACCTTGAAGAGTTTCTGTGAAGATTAAAAGAGACAACATATGTAAGATTGCCATAACATCATAGTTATTATTCTTTGCACCTTCTACCATCTCCTCCAACTAGAAAACACCCCATGAAACTCTTCACATTTTTCCTTTGGCGTGGTTCAAACTTTGAACCAGTAACCATCAACTGTTTGGCTTTCTCAGTCCTGAGAGAGAATATCTATGTTCCTTCTGGCTTCCTGGGTAAAGTTGGTTTGGGCATGCTGCTTCCCACAGCCTCTTGGTTCCTTCTTTAATAGATGGTTCTGGCAGTGCCGGTCTTGTGGTTATACTCCTGGAGGGCTAAGCATCCAAGAGGGATTATTATGTATTGCAGGACTTCCACCATCTGGCTTCTCAGCTGTTCCTACCTAGGAGCCTCTTGTCCAGCCTTGGCTGGTTTCCAGGCCCCAGGTCCTACTCCTCTGCGAGTGATAAGTGAGTCTCTTGCTATTCAAGAGTTTTCAGCTGAGCTTCTCTGCCTTAATCTGCGTTATCTACTGCTTGCTCACAGCCTCTGGAGCAGTGTTTCTCAAACTTTATTGATTATTAGAATCATCTGGGCACCTAATTAAATGTGAAGATTTCCAGGATCCTCCTCTAGATATTTGTCAGCAGTAGGTCAGGGGTAACCCCAGGGGTCTGATCTTATTAACAATGATCCCCAATGAGACTTATGACTAGCAAGTTTGAGAATCATCACTCTAGAAAAATATTTGTCACAGTAGAGTCTGTGGAACACCTGCAGAAACATCTGCCAGGAAGAGTACTAAAAATCTAGATACCTGGACTCTATCCCATGTTTATAAATGTGGACATCCGGCTAGACTCGCTAGGATGATATTCTCAGTTCCTGGAAGAGCAGGAAGAGCACCCATCACAATAGTAGCAGAAGAGAAATTGTCTAGGGAAAAGAATATTCTAACACTCAAGCCTAGAGACGATGGTGACTGGCAGTAGAAATGGTACGAAATGAACAGAGTTTGCCATACTTCTTAAAAATATACACAAAACATTTGATTTTGATTAAATATGTAAAATACATTTTTTTCTTCCTTCATATTAACGTCATTGGTAGATGCCATCTTTATTTTATTTTCCTAATTGCAGGATATCCTTTACAAGTAAAGTTTTATTTTAGTCTTCATTTTTCAAAATAAAGTTATGCTCAGAATTAAAATTAGATGAGATACTGAAAATAAAAAGGAACTATTCTCACCACAATGGGTAATATTTACAAGAACTACTTGCTCTAAACAAATCACCAAACATCATAAGTATTATAAGTTGGGTAAATATCAGCAAAAATATAAGGTACAAATGATAAATTTGAGAATAGCGCATGTCTCAGTTTCATATATGAGAAATAAATATTGTTTACTGATCAAAAAAGTCTGAGTAAACAGACTTTGTTTAAAGCAGAATAAATAGCACTGTTCAAAAATCGCGATCATCTAACTACTATCTCCTCAAAATTAGCATTTTATTATACTACCAGTGATTGCCTTTCCTACAAGCAAATGTAATGATTCAGGAATGAATATAGCAATTTTGCTATTATTATTCAGATAATGTTGAAAAATCTGTTATGTTAAAACTTAAAGATCTTGAATCTTCCTCACCAAAAAAAAATCTAACTAACATAAAAGGACAAAAGATATGGATCATCAGTTCACAGAAAAAGAAATACAAATGACTCTTAACCATATGCAAAATTTTGCAACCCAGCACATAAAAGAAATGCAAATTAAAACTTGCTGAGATACCGTTTTTCCCCTGTGACATGATGACAAACTCCCAAAGTTTGATGGCACACTATTGGTGGAACTGTGTGGAAATAGACACTGACGTTTATTGTTGCCACATCCATATGTGAATATCATCCAGCTATAAAAAAGACAACCAAGGAGGCTCATTTCTGATCCAGAACAATCAAAGAGATAAATTGATTTAAAAAAAAGTAAGGTGATGAGCAGTAAGTCTAGAATGCTACCATTAGTGTTCTAAAAAACGTTGCCGTGAGGGAATGTGGAGGAAGAATGTACATCCTGTGTATATATATTTGGTTGTATGTGCATGACCTCTCTGAAAAGAAAAAAAAAGAGGTAACGTTCGTTGTCTCTAGAGAACTGGGGAAATTGGGACCAGGGGCGAAGCGAGTCTTCACTGTGTGTCCTTGATATCTTTCATATTTTGTGCCTTACAAATGTTTTACTTTTCTAAGTCGAATACGTAAATACTTTTTTAAATACCTTTGTCACTAGGCAAAGAACCAACTCTTTTACTGGCCCCCGATACCTAAAGAATAGTGACTATATACTTCATTTTTCTTAAATCAAAATTATACATGTGTGGGGTTACAGACAATAGCTTCCTGCCAACACCCCTCCATTTCTCCTCATTTTCATTGCCCAGAAAGAATGAGTTCTTCCCTTGTTTAGCACCTTCTTCTGGTCCTTATTTCCATGCTGGTAAATAAATGTTTGCATGACTGAAAAAAGAAAAAAAAAAACTTAAAGATCTTGATAAAAATGTTTCTAAGATGTTCTACAAAATAAAAACCCCTAACTATACTGCACACATATAAAGGCTTCTCTTTGGATTATGGAGATGGATGCAACTATTAGAGTCAATTCTTATTTATGGCTTCAGCTCTCAGCTTCATGGTTTGTCTGATTATGTCTAATAAAAATGACTCATTTTATAATAGGTGCTAAACATTGCTAAAACATTGTAGATTTATATTTATTAGACTAAGGTTGAGAAATATTTATAACTCATGCATCAGGCCTGACATTGTGAGATTCTGCAGTAGAATACCATCATTATTACCTTCATTAACTTCATTTATATCCTTTAATCCAAATGATCAGGTTATCCATTGGCATAAGTGTTTGGGAAGGAAGTTATTACACTTTTCTTATTTACTCAAAATTAAGTTTATTATAATAACTACATGTGGATATTTCTAATCTCCAAATAGAATGAGAATAGACATTATGTTACTTGAGAAGACACAAGGAAAAGATTTAAAGAAATATAAAATTTTAAATATAAAAAGTTCTTCTTTTAATTAATCCTGAAATATACTTAATAAAACATATATTTTCAAAGATTACACAAAATTGGAAAAATAACTATTATCCTAATTTTCAAATGAAAAAATGGAAATTCAGAGAAGTTAGATGTCTAGTCAGAGATCACATTCTTAAGGAGGGGCAGGGCTGGAACTTCCACTCAGGTCTTCTGGCGCCAAAAGCATAGGATTATACCTTAGGGAAAAATTCATGGCTACTACAGACATGTTGAAAAAAACACATAGACTCCGAATCCCATTATTACGTAGTCTACATATGTCCTTCAACAATTTAGTGAGTTTCAGGGCTTCCAACAGCCTCACAATAGGTTCAATAACTGCAGCCTTTTTTTTTTTCCTCCTTTCGATATTTAGCTTCATACTGTAGACCAAAGTGACCCAAGAGAACTGTCCACCACGATGGAAGTGTTCTACATCCGCACTAGCCAAATGGCAGCTAATAGCCTCCTGGGATTATTAACAACTTGAAATGTGACTAATAAGACTGAGAAACTGAATTCTCAATTTTATTTAATATTAACTGATTGTACTTTAAATTGCCTCATGTGGCTAATGGCCATCATATTGGACAGTGCAGCTATAAAAAATACAGTGTTATAGCTCTGTATTTTGAGACCTGTTTCTTCTAATGTACAACAATGGGAGATAAAAATGTAAAAATAAGTAAAAGAAGATTAAAGAAAGAACTGAGAGCTGAAATGAGACAGCCATCTCTGTAGTATAGGAATGGAGTCAAAACACGGCACCACAGCAGAACTACGATTAGGTGCCAGCCAAGTTTGGGGTCTGCAAGAAGGCAGGGTCAGCTGGGAATTCCCAACTCAGAAAGCAAGAGAGGGGCCGGCTCCGTGGCCGAGTGGTTAAGTTCACGCGCTCCGCTGCGGTGGCCCAGGGTTCGGATCCTGGGCACAGACATGGCACCGCTCGTCAGGTCACGTTGAGGCGGGGTCCCACATCCCACAACTAGAGGGACATGCAACTAAGATATACAACTGTGTACAGGGGGGTTGGGGGAGATAAAGCAGAAAAAAAAAAAAAGATTGGTAACAGTTGTTAGCCCAGGTGCCAATCTTTGGGAAAAAAAAAACAAAAGGAAGATTGGCAGCAGTTGTTAGCCCAGGTGCCAATCTTAAAAAAAAAAAAAAGAAAGTAAGAGAAAGTAGTGATCCATGCCAACTTGGACAATAAGACAAATTTCATCATACTCAAGGTTTGGTCAATTGTCCCAATCTGTGACCAGACTGTCTGGGGTTAAAGCTTAGATTAATCAGGAAAATAGAAGCAAGCAAATAAAATGGCCCAAAGATCAGGACAAGCGCCATATTATCAATTAGCTTAGTGACTAGACTTTCCATGTTGCAGTGTCTCTGAAGAACAGGAGCCCTGACTTACAAGTGCAAGACATGGTTCTAGTCTGGGAGTTCTGGAGAATTTGGGTGAAAACAATTGTAAAATGGCCAATAAGAAGGGAGTAAAAGCAGGTAAGATAGAAATAAAAACTTCCACTCAATATAAGTCTATAAATAATGGATAGGCAGACAGACTATTCATTAGGCTATAACACTGAAAAGTGGCTAAACACTAAACAACACTAAAAAGTAGCTGAAAAATTTATTCCAGATAAAATGAAAACAAGGCAATCTGAAAATTTTTATAAATAGTATGTTTAGCATCCTTACAGAGCACGAGGAAGAGAAAGCATTCATCAAAAAGAACAAGAAATTATGAAACAAACATAAAAAGATGATGCAAGAATGGGTAAATTTAAAGAGCAAATTAGAAATCCTAGGAAATGATCAAATAAATTCATTGAAATTGAAAACTTATAAATGAGGTAAATGCCAATCTGAAGTATTGTGAAGAAAAGATTAGTAAATTCAAAGATAATGTGGAAAAATTCATGCAAAATGTAGACTAAAGAGATAAGAAAATAGACATTTTAAAAATCAGGTCAAAGACAATAGCTTGGAAAGTTTCAGCATACATATAACAGTAATTCAAAAAATAATTAAATAAAAACATAAAATGACATATATAAATTAAAAAAAAAATAGTAACCACAGCAAATAAAATCTAGTTGGATGCTTCCTTCAATAGATGCATCTTAAAAGTGATGTGGGAGGGTTGAACAGTGAAGTTTGTTAAATATTCTCCAAGAATATAATGATCAATAACCAACAATAACTAACATAATAAAAATGGAATTGCAAGCAAAGTTTACTAGTAAAGAGGGAATTCATATAATGAAAATAATAAAATAACACTAGGAAAAAATCATTTACATGTAAGCACATAAAAGCATTGCCTTAAAATATGTAAAATAACAATTACAAGTTTACGAGAAATTGATGGATTTCACAATTATAATTGGAGATTTAAATATATTTCTTTAATGAGTAAATAGATTGAGTCAAACAATTACTAACAACAGAGAAGTGTTAAAGCACACAATAAACTCAATTACACAGACATTCAATTGAGAAGCTTACACCTAACAAATAATCTTTTCAAGCTTGCATGAAACATTTTCAATATTCATCTGCACTATCAAAAGATGATTTATATTCACTTAGAAATTATCAAAAGAAAGACTTGAGCTTAATCTTTTCTTTGCTCAGCTCATCAATAAAACAAAAACTATTCTGACAAATAATGCTGCTCTTTTCTGTTGATCCTGGCAATTTTAATTTTTCCCTCATTAGAAAATATTAACTTTTACAGAATCTGCTTCTATTTTGAAGATACGGTGGAGGGAAAAAAAAAGACTATCTTGCAGGGAGAAAATGCTCATTACAATCTAGGTGTTTATTCTAACAAAATCCAGACACTTACCCAAATTTCCCCAAGGATACTTGATTCCTCTCTATAGTCAGTATATGACTGACTAAAAGAAAATATGTTACCAAAGTAACCAGGGGTTTTTAGTATCATCTAAAGCTGTGTAATTGTTAATTACCAACACCATCTTCTTTAAGAAACGACTCATTGTGATGAGAGGTAGAATAGCTTCGATGCTGATGAGTTGGTACTTGGTTGGTTGGCTATTTTTTTTTAATCTTTTGCAAAGACAATTTATGTTGGGGACATAATTTGTCTACAATTATACATTAGGTTGGGACTAAAATAAATTTTCAGTACACCATTCAAGTATTGTACCTTTCATAATTCATTCCTGTATAACCAAAAGATGCTTAACTATACTTAGTCTAATCACTCTCTGATGTTTAATTTATTTTCAGTTGCAGACATAATCACATTTTGAAATTAATTGACAATGTAGTGATATAAAAGAGTCTATCTGAAGCTTGCTAGCTTCTTAACTTACTTTTTTTCTTATTACTCTGGTACAGAGGGACGTACATGTAACCTAAACTAATTGTGACTTGTTCATTACATTTATACTAAACAATTTTGCTCAGTCAGTGTGCACACATTTATTTCTAATTAGATTTTCATTTTAATCATGTTGAGGTCCCAATCGATTTGAAGTCTGCTGAAAATCCTAAATAGGCATTCTGTAGAATAGTATGCAATTATAGCACAATTAGCATAACGATATTGGGCAACAAGTATGTCCATCAGTGTATTTTTATCTCAGGATTTTCTTCTAGACTTGGGCTTGCCTTGCTCCTCACTCGATTTTTCTGTGTGCAGGAGTTACAGGGTTGCACCTCAGTCCCTGTGCTTTGGCTCCCTCTATCTGCTCTTAAGCGCCCTTACTCCATGCCTTGCTAACATGTCAAAACCTGTGGCCTGTCTTGTGTGAAATCATTAGACCATGGCAAGCAGTCAGTTACTGTTGCCTGAATCACCTGCGACACCTGCTGAACAGGCCGATCCTCCTCAGCAACCTGCAATCTCCATTCCTCCTTTCATTGGCTACCGCTAAAATTCCTCCCGGACCTCTCACCTGCCATGCTACTTCTGTCTACTTGCCAGGCCTGGCAACCTCCAATACCACCTGAGACCCAGTGCTGACAGGAGTCTGTTCCATCTGCTTTGTCAGAGAAAACAGCACAGAGGATTTTTGTTTTGGGGGCTTTTTAAGAATTGGTTCTTATTTTTAGGGATTTCTCATTGTATTCTCCCAAAGAAAGCTGTGTTCAATAAAGAAGAAAGAGGCGGAAGAAGAGAGGGTAGAAGAGGAGGAAGAGGAAGAGACAGAGAAACTAGAAGGAAAAGTTATGTTAAAGGCCGTTTGTCATTAGAGGTGAACTTACAGAGAAAGAATTGAAACTTCCCTTTTGCATATTTAGTGAATGATCCTACTCTACTTGAGGCAAAAAGGAAATGAGATATCATAATTTTCCCCTAGCAGTTCAAGGAGCTTGCATTGTTTACTCATGATTTATTAATGAAGGGATCAATAGCACTTTCTCTCTTTCCAGCTATTATTTCAACAAATAACAATGTAACCTTGCTTGGATTCAGTGTCCTAGACACAAAAGGAAATGCAATTTATCAGTCTACCTTTCATCGACATTGTGTCCCAGACTGGTCCTTTTGTGGACAGATGGCAGAGTCCGTGAGGTACAGAACTGGTTCCCACTATTTTTTTTGTTGGAATTTGCTTTCTACCTCACATGACAATATTCCCCCTCAGGTGTTTAGTAAAAAATATAATCACATATACTTCAACTTAGGAAATCTGTTTTCGTATAACGTTTGCCATTTAGTTAAGGTTACATTGCTTTATATATAACTTTCCAGATAATGGTTTGAAAAATCATTAATAAATATCTATTTTTAAAGGACTAACTCAATTATATCTAATATTATTTCTCTGAATAATATAGTCCTACACTCCATAATAAGAATTTTGTCAATTTCCATTACTATCTCTGGATAACTCCACTTGGCTTCATTTGAGAAAAATTTTCTTTTCAAATTTATTGTTAGGTTCTGTTTTCCAAAAGATCTGAAATTTCTTGAATAACATATAGAGTCATAGGGAAATGCAACATGTCAGTGATAGAAATGGGAAGACTGTGCAAAAAATAATGAAAGATTAGGGATTCTTTGACTATCTAACCATAGAGAAATGAAGGAATAAATAATGGCATATCAGCCCAATGAAATATTTTACAGATATTTAAAACTATACCTGTGATAAATTTATAATATAGGGAAAATATTATGTTTACTGGTGAAAAAACAAACAAAAACAGAGTTTGATATTGCTTATACACATCTATGAAAATCCCTGCAATTAGGCATGGATAAAACATTTCCTAAAAGGAAATATACTCAAGGTTAAAGGACACTGCCTTTGAATGGTAAAATTTAGACTGATTTTTTCCTCTTATTTCTTCTTTTTGTATTTTCTAAGTTTTCTATAACACAAAAGCAGAATATATTTAAAAAATAAGAAACTATGCAGCTTTTCTCCTTATTTTTCAGTCAGATCTCCCCAGTATGGCTGTATTAGTTCATAACAATAGCATTTTGTGATCTGCAAAATAACCTTACAAGGTGGGGAAACAAATTCAAAGATCAAATGTTAATTTGTTTTAAATTATCTATGATTTTAGATTCTTCACCATTAGTATAAATAATATAAAGCTAACCTTAAGAAAAAAAGGTAAAATTTGAAAGTCATGTCATTTTCATTTAAATCCAACATGGAGTGCTATGTGGGTACCATGAAAAGTGTTATTTGGAAATAGCTTTTTTTTCAAAGTGCCAACCTACCAAATGAATAAATGCTTATAAAAGAAGCCATTTCCAATATTGCTGCATGGGAATATAGCAGATTTAGCTAAGCAATGACTAAACAAGTGATGATTTATATGTTTAATGAATTTACATACAGAATAAGTTACTTTCAGAACAGTAATTTAGCTGAATTTGTTAAATTTCACTTGTATTAAAAAAGAAAAACATTATCACAGCACAGTTAAAATCTTAGGATATTCTTCTGTGTAAAACATATGACGCCTAATATCATGTGAGCTCTTAATTTAACAATGTGAGAAATAATACAATATGATTACCTACCATTTTCAATCTATCTTAGCCATTTCTAGATATTCACGACCATAACCTGCAACCTAAAGAACGACAGTAATAAAAAAAAGGACTGACAAACCATTGCTCTTAAGAGGATAAAGATTTTCTGGGATAACAAAGATTAGAGTAAATTTTGTTTGGCTTACACAGTTGATGGCCTATTCCAAAGTGCTAGACAAATTCAAGGTAAATCACTGTGATTTTATACAATAAAACAAAAGTAGCACTTTCAAAATAAAGCAAATCTCCCATGAACTGAGTGTGGCACATCTCGGCCTATTTCTGTGATAGAGATTGCCAAAAGGGGAGAAAACATATATCTCATTGTTATTTGAGGACCCGGAGTTCACATTTATTTCTGTATATATTTGTTTGATTTATTTAAAGTAGCAGACCTAAGATAAGGAGTGCATTGTAAACCACATATTATGTAGCCAAGAACTATTCATCTTTGATACTCTGGATGACAGCAGAAAGTAAAATATTATTTATTATGACCATGTTCGGAGAGACCACTAATTAGTACATCATTTCATTTCCCATACTGGCCTGAAGTCTCATTTTCTACTCAAAGTTTCAATCCTCCTTCTCCATGTCCTGGGTTTTCTAAAGCTAAATGCAGTCTCAGAGATGTATGGACACTTGATCAGAAAAACATTGATGTATTCCGAGGGAAAATACACAGTTAAGTGTGTGTATGTTGGGATGGGGTTGGGGGACAGAAAGAGAAGTTGGAGAGAAAATTAGATAGCTAGAGATCTAGATAGGTTTAAACTATATGAAAAATATGCATAGGAAAATTAAGGACTGCAAGGAAATATATCAATAATCCTTGAAAATCTTTTAGCAATATTTGGGATCAGAGTAATCAGCTAAATTCTATGTGGTTTAGGCTTTCTTTAATGATTAGAGCTCCACAATCTAGGAATCTTCATTCTGAACATAAATAACCATCCTTCCTATGAAGCGTAGAAATTAAAGGCGAGTGAGCTTTTGAACTTCCGACTAGAACATGCATTCTAGGAGTTGTTTTACCACACACATGCATTCTCTGCATATACTCATTGTCGGTGGATTTGCCTCTTACTCTCAAAGAGAAATACAGAAAATAAAGTCAGTTATTGCAATAGTTTTATTCAACTCATGTGATGACATGTAGGAAGCTAGACCTAAATATCTTACTCAATGGCATATATTAGGTATTCCAAAATATGAATTCTGTGTCCATTAAGACAACTCAGATGCCTTTAGAGTGGGAAATGAAGATATTGAATAAGGAAAGGTTAGGAAGTAATGAAGCAACAGTAAATCCACTGTCACGGTTGGCTACGTAATAAAATTGAATTTCTCAAACTGATTATTGTACCGTATTGTCTCAGGGGGTTATGAGTTTTCTGAACATTTTTAAATTTTGCTTTTTCAGTTGAAATGCTTTAAAACTAATTTTGACAAGATTAAAGGCAAAACCACTCTTTTTCAGTGATAATTACCATACGTAAGACTTTTTAAAAGTATAAGATTTTGGTCTCTTAAGTCAGTGTTTTTCAAACTGATGAACCTTGGAATTTTCAAGGATTAATGAGAAAACATCTAAATATTCACAGGAGGCCTATGAGTCCCAAATTTTTCTGATGGTAAGAATTATCAGATGCATTAAGTATATGACTTTTCCCGCCTCTCCCCTAGGGAGCCGGCAGTCTCAGTGGGGACTACAGAATGTAAAATTAAAAGATTACCCAAGGTAATTCTTATCACCAGGTGAGTTTGGCAAATACTTCAGTAAGCGAAATTGACTCCCAAGTCTAAAGCTCGGAGGAGTTAATGTTCTTCCCAAAGGTCAGGGTCAAGAAGGATAAGTCTGTTTGACTCTATAGCCCCTAATATTTTACTACACCAAATGGAATCTTATTACCACCCACCTCCAAACTCCATCCAGTGCCATAACCATCTAAGCAAATTCAGTAAGTATACCATGGAGCATGGTACTGGTTATTTACACACATTATTGAGAAATTGATGCTCTTGTCTGTGGAATTACAATTTGCAATTCTATCTCCATTATAGTGATTTTTCTTCCTCTAAATATAACTGTTTTGCATCTGCATATAAGAGGGAGCTGAAGATGCAGTTAATAAGCTGAACTATTTGAATTTTAAGACACTTTTGGAAATTTATACAGACAATAGAGAGCATATTTGAATTTGTTACTGCTTTAAAAAAAATCAGAGCACTTTTTGCTCTAATGTGAAGTCAGGCCCTTTAGCATGAATCAAAACAAAGGAATAATTTCTTCTTTTTCTTGATGCTAATTCACTTTGAAAGCATGCTTGTGAGTCTCAGCTTAAGGCTTTTAAAAGACTTGGGAAAATATGTCATGAAATGGATCCATTTTAAATATCACGAGGACTTGCTGGATTATTCACTGTTGGCACTTGCAGGTTCCCTATCAACTGTCTCAACGCCGGTGGCACTCACTAACTTCCAATGACTACTTTTAAACAGACTGAAGATTTCAGTATCTAATGGAAATTTAATGGCAATAGCTTGAAAAGATCAGAAAGCAACTCTTCTTGTGTCTGTTATCCGGCCAGGTCAAAGAATAAAGAAGCTCCCCACCTACAACTTATCTTCACTCAGGCAGGGACGGAAAGTGTATTGACCACTTCCATATTCTGGCTCTTTCCCAGCTGGATATTCTTACCTCATTCCAATTTCCCTTTAGCCTAACCTGCTGCAGACATGCTGTCTCTTTTTTGTTTCTCAAGGCTGAATCCTTTCCACCCTTAGGATTCCAATCCCAATGTAATATCTATAGAGACCTTCTCTGATAACTCTATATAAAGTAGCCACTTTTGTTTACATTCTCTCATATCACACTATTTTTTTCATAGAACAGAGGTTTTGTCTCTCTTGTTTACATCTGTATACCCTGTACATGTAACAGTCTCTGGATCACAAAATGTGCTAGATAGAAAGTGGATGAATGAATAAGAGAATGAATTAGTAAATCTATCCTATATCCAATATTCACCTAGACATTAGAGAGGCAAAATTGAATCAGATATAGTAAACCCATAGAACTTACTGGACCCGAAGAATGCTGGGCTGGAGGTAGGCTGAATATTTTAGAGTCTATTGCAGTAAAGTAAGCAAAAAATTATGAAGCTCTGAAGTAAAGCAGTGATAGAAGGAAAGAAGAAAGGATTGATCCCAAAGATGTTAAAGAAGGCGAATTAATTGTCTACGAGATGAGGAAAATGTTGGAGTTTTGATCTTAGATTATAGTCTTAGGTAGCTACATAAATAAAGGTGACATTTGCTGAACTAAGGATATAATAAAAGGACCATGTTGTTGTGAAAACATAGAATAAGGAAGGAAGATGTTATGTGTGAAGATTCTGACACAGTTATTGCGTTTGAGCCATTTAATGCGTGTGTTTTTTCCACACCACCAAGCAATTAACTCAATTCTCCATAGACACCAACAGTGTCTCCCACAAATTTGACTCAATTCTGACACTAGCTATCTGGAGTTAGATCAACTCTGGGATCATCAAATCCCACAGATTAAGGGCTCAGACCCACAAGCTTGCTCCCCTCCTCTTCAGACACCAATCCCAAGACCAGGTTGTCAACTGTGCTTCTGACCAGCAGGCTACAGGTCAGAGGTTCCAACAATCCCCTTCTGGGGTTTGATTAATTTTCTAGAGCAGCTCACAGAACTCAGAAAAACATTTACTTCCTAGATCACCAGTTTACAATAAAGGGTATTTATTATAAGGAATACAGATGAACAGTCAGACGGAAGAGATGCATAGGACAAGGTATGGGGAAAGGGCTGGGAGCTTCCATGCCCTTTGTGTGCACTACTCTCCCCAAATCTCGATGTGTTCACTAACCTGGAAACTCACAGAAGCTGGCACTTTTGGGGTTTTATGGAGGCTTCATTTCTTAGTCATGATTGAGTAAATCATTGGCCACTGGTGATTGAATTCAATCTCCAGCCCCACCCTTCTCCCCAGAGGTGCAGGGAAGAGGGGAGAGTAAAAGTTCCAACCATCTAGTCACATGGTTCCCCTGGCAACCGGCCTGCTCCTTAGGTTACCTAGGCACCTGAGGTAAAAGTCTAAAAAGTTACCTCATTACCATAACAAAAAACACATGCATTTCTCTCTTCACTTAGGAAATCCTAAGAGTTTAGGAGCTATGTGCTAGAAATGGGGATAAAGACCAAATATATATTTCTTATTATAAACCACATTATCACAGCTGTCTGTTGGATACGGAAGTTGTGACATTCAGCGAATGTTTAGATATATGTATCTGAGTATTCAAGACAGAGATATGGGTTAGAAATTTAAATTGGACGTCTTTGGCACTCATAGAGATAGTACTAGAAAACATAAAAAGGAAATAAGCCAAAGAATCTCAATAGAATTAGCAAACATAAAGGGCAAAGACAAAATCTGAAGGGGTATGTGCAAATTCGCACTCCTAGAAATACATGCAACCCCATGCATGAGAGGACAACTGTTTTAACACTCATGAAAGGAATAAAAAATTTCCACTGCACCTGGCTAAAGCAGTTGCCCATAACAGCATGATTATAAAGTAGAACAGTCCCTTTGGGAAAGCCAGGTGCTGAATGGAAGAGCTGGAATACAGCCAAAAGCTACTATCTTCTGAATATGGTGGGTACCAATATATCATAGCCTTTGATGGGGGAAAAAAAAAAACAAAAAAACAACTGACATTTACCAAAAATGCAAAATTCTCTTCTTACAAAAGTCAGAATTGTCAATATAATTTGGTGGACTAGAAAAATAGAAAATAAGATGATACAAGTTTTAATTCGGTCTGTTGATGTGTATTTAATCCTCCTCTTTCCAAAGGAGCCTTCTTATTCTACAGCTACGTACACTTGAGCTATGGAAACTACAAGGGTAACATGTTTACCAAGTATGTGCAAATTTAAAAGCCCCGTGATTAAAGCATTATAGTTTCTAATATCCAGTAAAGCTCACTCCACCATCCTGCTTTAGTCTAAATCACCACATAAGAGGTATAGATATTCATAACGATGGTTTGAAATGAAATCTGAAATAATTTCCTAAGTGGGGAATTGTGAAGGAGAGGAAAAATTAAAATTTTTAATTAAAAATTTAAAAGCAGCAGGCTGTTTTCCTTTATAGAGAACTATGCATTTAATGACATTTTATTTCACTGAATATAGTTTCACATAGACTTTTGAATTTCCATACAAATTAGCTTTGCATACTCTCCCTTTATTCTTTCATCTCTCTTTTCTAACCAAATAACCAAGTCAGTGAATGAACAGCTAACTAGCCCTGTGTTAGGTGGTGGGATCACAGCAGTGAACTAGACAGTGTCCCTGTCCATATATGGCTCACTGTCAAGTTTATATAGTACGGCTCCAGCTGCATTTCCATGCTACTTCACTCCACTGTGATTTATTTTGGCAGATCCCTGATTAGAGCTCTCGCCTGTTCCACCTTCTAAGACAAAGCGCTATCCTAAAGCAGGATCCTATACCACCTGCCCCAACCACCCTTAAAAGCAGGCAAACTCACAAATCTGCTGACCCATTCTGCTTCTACATCTAGTTCTGCTTAGCATTTAGCTCCTTCTTCAACATTTGAGTTTCTCTTCATAAATTCTAGCTCCAGAGATGAAAAAGTCTTTTGAGAGGAGGTAGCATTTGAGCTGGGACTTGAAAGAAAAAAAGTAAATGGATTCATTTCCAGCTGAGAAAAGAGCATGAGGAAAGGCATGGAGGTCTGCCCTGAGGAGGCAGAGCAGAATTACATGGATGCTTTTTAAACACTTCCAATGTCTGGAGCCCCAAAAGGAATAGGATACAATAAAGATATTAGAAATACCGTGAGAGCATGGATTTTAGTGGGCTTTATTACAATAGTAGATAACAATGGCTCCCTTTTTATTAAACAATATTTAATTGGAAGCTCACACTGTACTTAATCACCTCACTGTACTTATCACCTCATTTAACCCACACAGAAATTAGCACCATTTTGTAAAAGAGGAAACTGAAACTTAGAGAGCTGGTGTTTGAATCCAGCTCTTTTTTACCCCAGAGCACTTGCTTTTACATTAAATCACTCAGACAAGCCATGACACCTTCTGGCACCTTGGGGATCTAAGTCCTATTTCTCACATTGCCTCCACAGGAAAATAGGTTATAACTTCAAAAAAATTAACTTTCAAATGAACTTCTAGAATACAATCTATTTATAACTAGATGGAATTGTCTATGTAGTTTAAAATGTCCTCTTTCCTCATGCAAGATGATGTTTCCTACAGAAATAGCAAAATTGCTAGATAGGTGAGATCTTAAGGCGGAACCTGTGTCGTCATATAACATATTTTCTAATTCTAACCTGTATTGAAAATGTAATTGAGAATTGTTTACTTACCACTTTTTCTTTTCCACTAATTCGTATTTATCCAAGACATATCTTGACGTAACGGTCAATGTCTACAAAATAAATTATCCAAAAGAGGACATTAAAAGATAGTTACACTGCTTGAACTTATTGTTCACACTTACCATTCATGCCCAAATTTAGGTTCTGAATTTCTAATAACCTTCAACTTTCAAAGACTTTGCCATTTAAACCTTTGTTTTACAAACTATTCTCCACTCAATAATGCATGAATGAATTAGTATCTCCTATCTAAAAACCACACCACACCACACACACATACACACACAATCACATTTTTATAGTATTTCCATTAATCAGTCAGAGTTTACCCATCCAACAAATATTGAGGTCGTTCCTACATGCTAGACAGTGTGTTAACCACTAGGGTCCAGTGCTCGATGCAAGATACAGGATGCATGTAATCCACATGGATTTCGATAGAATCACCTGCTCTCTTTAAATTAAAGTGGTCCTCTGAATGAAACAAGTGTCTCTTAAAGCTCAGACCTTACTTGGACACAGCTACACTACATAAAATGTGAAAGACTTCATGTTTTTCTATTTTCCTATGGGTACTTGATAGTTACCGATTTAAATGCACATCCCAAAATAGTAAACGATGTGAATGTAGAATTTAAAATTGTCAACACCAACTACTTCAAAAAAAATAATATATCCAGGGATGTTATCAAAAGAATTAATCAAGCATAAACCTACAACCTTCAAAGGGAAATGCGTACAAATCCAGCATTGTCCTTTAAACTATTATCAGTATAGCATTCTATTTTTAATTATCTACCATTTGTATAAGAACTTAGTGAAATTTTAATTGTCTTTTTTTATGGTGGCTTTTTTCTCTAGCACTGCAAATAAGAACTGTATTCTGAGATATTAATTAATATTAATTAAATCAAAGAGATTCTGATTCTTCCATTCAAAACACTCAGAATTTTGTGGAATCTTCCACCAGATCAAGATTTCTTGAGAGATCTCGTCGAGATGGCGGCATAAGCAGACTGAATTCATCTCCTCCCATGAACACAACCAGATTACAACTATTTTTGGAAAAATTACCCTGGAGAGAAAACAGAAAACTGGATAAAAAGAACCCCCACAACAAGGGACAGTCCTGACTAAGGCAGAAGAGGCAGAAATTCCTGCTGGAGAAGAAAAAAGCCACCTTTGGGAGCAGCGCAGCTTCTCAGTGGGCCAGACGGGAGACACCTTAAGGTACGCAGCCCTCCCTGGAGGCAGGGGCCAATACTGCTATAAGCATCCTTCAGACTCAGCCCAACTGAGACGGGGGTCTTACTGTCTAGATTTGCTGGCTATTAACTGCAGCGAGGACACCCCCAGAAAAGCTGTTGGCTGAAAGCCGAAGAGACCCAGGTCTTCAAGAGCCCACGCACAAACTCACTCATTGCAGCAACCTAAAATCACCAGAGAAAAGTCTGACAGTACTTTGTGAAATGAGACTCACCTGCTGGGCTCTGGGGACATCTTGGTGAGAGGAAGGACCTCTCCAGAGACTGAGACATTGGTGGGGGCCCTTGTTCTGAACTGGTACAGGCGTGCTGACACGGACACCTGTGGGTGCCATTGAGGTTCATCCCTTGGCCTGTTAGCCCAGGGGTCTGCTATGCCCACTAGAGCACAGATTTAATCCAGTTTAGCCAGGGCAGGAAACCCACCCTAGGGACCAGACCCACCTAACAGCAAGCCCTCAGGCTGCTTTTCAGCCTGCATTGCCTGGGTGCATTGATCCTCTACAGGTAGGCAAGGGTGTCTGCCTATGTGGGGCAGGGGCTGTGTGAGGACCAGGTGAACTGTGGGGGGCATTGGTGGAGAGGTGGGGGCCTCTGCAGTGTGGCGTCGGGGTACGCTCCAGGGGGTTGAGAAGTGTGCACGGACCAGGACTGTGTTGACGGTGTGGGTGGTCCTGGGGGACATGAGGCTTATCAGCAGGCAGAAGACCTGTGCTTCACAAATAGGCATAAAAAGGATCAGCCCCACCTTCCAAAGCCTGAAACAATTGAGTGCCCCCATGCCTAGGGCCAGCCCCGCTCAGCTGCACTCCTAAGAGAACTGACAACAGCCTTGTGGGCCTGAGGCTTATTACAACTGCACGCCCCTGAGCCTGGCAACCAGCTACACTGGGTACCAAACCAATTAAGAGGAAAACTGCAATAGGAGTGTGCTGATAGACTTTATAGCCAATGGTGCTGAGGCTCCCCAAACCGGATTTACAAACAGCTAGCCAGGGAAGGAAAGACTAGACTCCCTGGGTTCCTGCAGTGTGAGCAACGCTGCCATAGCAGAAGGACACAAGTAGCCCACAAAGGGGTCACTCCTGGATCTTCTGGACTGGTGACGAGAGGGAAGCACACTGTTGGGCCTCATAAGGCATCTCATCCATAAGGCCACTTCTCCAAGATCAGGAGACATTGCTGACTCACCTAATACATAGAAATAAGCCCAGAGAAAGAGGCATAATGGGGAGACAAAGGAATGCTTTCCAAGCAAGGGAAACAGGACAAAACCCCCAGAAAAAGGACTAAATGAAACAGAAACAAGTGACCTACTCGACAAAGAGTTCAGACAAAATATCATGAGGATGCTCACAGATATGGGGAGAAGAATGGATGAACACAGTGAGCATATCAGCAAAGAACTGGAAGGTATAAAAAGAAAAACAATCAGAAATGAAGAATACAATACTGGAAATGAGAAATTCACTAGAGGGACTCAATAGCAGAGTAGAGGATGCAGAAGAACGGATCAGCGAGCTAGATGAAAGACTGGAGGAAATCACCCAAGCAGAACAGAAAAAAAGATTTCTTGCTGCAGCAATGAAGGAAAAAATGTAATTGATTTCTATATTGTTAAATAATAAATGTAACATTCACTTCCAGAGTATTTCAAATTGTGTTTATTGATACCTGACAGAGTTTTACTATTGATAACTTAAGTGTAAACATCATTCTAATTTAAATTTGGAGCTCTCAGTGATTTTCATTAAAATCATGTGAAATCTCTGCAGTGCTGACTTACTACGGAAAGACTTGACTCAAAGGACCCAAGATTTTGCTCCATCGGGAAAACCTTTTGGAAAACAAGGCAGAAATATGCTTGCTGCACATGGAGGGAAAGAAGAGCAAGTCACAGAAGTCCAAACTGAGGAGCGCTATGGCTAAGAATTGGGGCACCAGACCAAGACTACCTTGGGTCAAATATTGTCATTACCATTTACTAGCCCTACGACCTTGGACCCCACCTTCAAAATGAGAATGAAAAGATAAAAAGACGTAATTCACATAAGGCATTTGGGCCAATCTCTGGCAAAAATAAGTGCTCAGTATAAACAAATAACCTGTCACAAAGTAAACTGACACAGCTGTCAGCATGCTAAGCACCGTTCATGGTTTATGTCATTGAATCTTCACAACAACACCAAAAAGCAGGTCCTATTACTACCTTCATCGTATATGTAGCTGGTATGTATTATATTAAAGAAAGACAGAAAGAAAGAGAAAGGGAGGTGGGAGGGAAGGAAGGAAGACTTATTGTCATTAGTGCAGTGTAGGCAGTTCCAGCTCCTAACTTACAACAGAACCCTGCCCAGTCTTTTTGCACCATCCTCGCACCTTCCCGTGCTGTAGCAGACAATGCTCAGCTGTTATTCATAAGGTTTCTTGGCCAACGTTTTCAGAAGTGGGTGGTCAGGTCCTTCTTCCTACTCCGTCTTAGTCTGGGAGCTCCTCTGAAACCTGTCCACCATGGGTGACCCTGCAGGTATTTGGAATACTGGTGGCATAGCTGTCAGCATCACAGCAACATACAGCTGCCACAGTATGACAACTGACAGATGGGTGATGTAGCTCCCTGATCAAAACGAACCCAGGTCGCGGAAGTGAGAGTGCTGAATCTTAACCATTAGATCCTTGAAGGAAGATTAAGCTTCTTAAAATGAAAAATGATAACATAGAGAACTTGTTTTGGCCTGTATTTAACAGTTCTGGATGTTACAAAAATACATAACTAATTAGCAGAATATTTATAAGCACCTATATTTAATTATAACATTTCCCAATTATTCAATGCCTAATTATGAAGTTTCTTTATTATCTGGAAATTTCATAGCTGCTTCTCCTGTCCATCCATTTCAGGCACATATAGTTATTGTCAGTAAAAAAACTTATTCAGACTTTGGATGACTCGTACATGTTTAGTAAGTACCTCTTACATGTATGACATTGTGAACGTCCCTCTCTGGAAGGAGAGGAGAGAATTGAACCAAGGCATAAGATTGTGAAGCATGTGAGAGAGATTGGGCCAACAAAGCCTCGTGGGGGTAGTCAAATGTACACGCTGCATCATTATGAATAATCAAGATAGATTTTTTAAAACTTGCTATTAGTTAAAGCCTCAAAGTAAAGAAAACTTCCGTTTAAATAACCATTCACGGATTAAATACATTTGTTCTATTAACATTTCCTTGGGCATTTGTCTCCCCTAGCACTTCTCTGACCTCCTTAAAATTTGTCTGCGTCTTTTGTTTCTCAAAATTGCTCCTCAGGCAAATTTCTTGTGCTACATCTCCAAAGACAAATAGAGGTGAGGAATATTGTTCCTAGTGAAATACTAGTTTCCCAGCAGTATTAATCTTTGCTCACACTGGCTGTATTTAACATTGTCGATTGTTTTTCTCATACATACATTTGACTGATTTATCAATATAGACGTAGGAAAGAATTATATATTTGTGAAGTGGACACATCATTCTTTTGCTGTTCTGATGGACCTTATTTTGTGTCCTCCTCATACAGCTGACCTCTATACATTTTTATTAAAATATATCTGGGATTCATTGTAAGGTTTTATAAAAAGCGGTGGCCTTAGAACTGAAAACATTTGGGTTTGCATCCTAGAGCTCCCTTCACTTTGTGGCCTTAAGCAAATCATTTAAGCACTCAGATTCAGTTTTCTCTTCTCTAAAATTGCACTAATAACCTTTGCCATAATTATCTCATAAAATGGAAAACTCAGATATAACAATGTTAATTAAAAAAATAATAGTGTATGGTATTATAGTGTCTCTGGTCCTGATGTGGTTTACTTCATCTCTGAATTTACTCCTAGAAATAAAAGATCTTTTCAAGTAATTAAGTGAAATATGAGTTCACGGTTATGCTGTTGGTGGAAGCCTGATCTGTTTAAACACTTATTCCCATTAAGTGCTTAGCCAATTATCATGACAACTGAGAAAGAATTCTCTAATAGAGTAAGTACCATCATACTTTCACTGTGTTTATTCATTCTTCTCTTGATTAAGTCGGACCATAATCTTATAGGCATACTTATGTTATTTGCAAACAACAAAAAAGCTTGCACAGGCACAGGGCACCAGCTGGTCCTGGCAAACTCCAGCTCACGTCACCAGTATTTGGATGCAACAGACACAAGATTCCAACCACCATCCAACGTCCTCTTCAGTCCAACTTCCAGGACCACTTTTCACTAGCCTCTAGATTCCAAGATCAGCCAACACCACTTTTTGTGGTTAACTCCTTGCTGCCAACCAAATATGCGCTGCCAGATCTATCAGAATTATCCCGCCAAGGTGGAGGCTACCATCCAGCCCCTGGTCCACCGGGGTCTGTGGGCCTCCTATACCTACCTCTCTCTAGGCTTCCATCTCCACTGCAAAGACGTGGCCTTGGAGGCTGTGAGCCACTTCTGGGCAACCACCTGACTAATCTGCACAGGTCTGCTGGCCCCAGAACAGGCTGGGCAACTATCTCTTCAAAAGACTCACCCTCAAGCACAACAAGGCACCTTTGGAGCCCGGCAACCTTCCTCATTCTGGAGTCCTCTCCCAAGGTGTAGACAAAATGAAAACAATAAACAATAAAGTTTCTTTTTACCTTAAAAGCATTTTTTGGAGAGATTCATTTAGTTATACATTCATTCATTTTTATCTCTCCCATGGAAAGAAAAATTTATTCCAAGTTGAAATTTAGAGAATTTTCCTAAAATATCTTTCCAGCCTTTATCTTCCACTACATTCTTTTCTAAACCCGTACGTCCCAACAATATAAAGCTACTGGACGTTCTTCAAAGACAACATATGTTTCGCTCCCTCTGTCTCATTTTATCATATTATTCCTCTAACCAGGACTGTCCTTCCTTCTTTCTCCATCTTCTAAGCAGTATCTTACTCCACTTCTAAGACATAGTTCAAATTCTTTCTTCATGGGGAACCCTCCCCTCGATTGCCCACTGCAACCCACTCCTCCATATTGACCCCAAGGAGGGTCAATGGTTTCTTATCCATTGCACTTCCAAAGCACTTTATGGAAGAGATTTCTTCATTAGGGTTAAAGTTTGATGAGATAATTTCAAAGGTCCTTTGTGATAGACTTAATAAAATGTTTGCAGGCTTTGCAGAAGCAAATTATCAGCATAAGACTGACATTTATACTGACCCAACGTCACGTCATGACTAGAGTCTAGCCTATTTTGAACTCAGTATATTTCCAAAGTTGACAGTCACTTTTCAGTCCAGTACCAAAAGGTCTCGTTTCAGAATTTCCCAAGACAAATTTTTCTAAAAAGTTATCTAGAATTCTCTTTGTTTTGCTTTTTAATATCCATTCCATTTTAGCAACAAAATTTGTTTTTCATATATATTATTTTTCTTTTGAGGAAGATGAGCATTGAGCTAACATCTGCTGCCAATTCTTCCTCTTTTTGCTGAGGAAAATTGGCTCTGAATTAACATCTGTGCCCATCTTCCTCTATCTTATATACGAGACATCTGCCACAGTGTGGCTTGATAAGCGGTGCATAGGTCTCTGCCCAGGATCCGGGCTGGTGAACCCCGGACCAGCAAAGTGGAGAGCACAACCATAACCACTATGCAACTGGGCCGGCCCCTTTTTTTCATATTTTTAAGTGTTTATGTCTAAGGAGTTTAATAATAGTGGTTCCATTGTATTTAGTGTAAACTAGAAAGTGTTAATTTACTCCTAGTAGGATCCCATCTCTATAAGGAAGTTATGATGGGCTGTCATAATTTCTTCTTGTGATAAGGGAAAAAATGTTAATGCATGAATGGTCACAGCCTTCTTCTACTTTAGCTTGGTTTCTAAGCTCTTCACTGTATTGGTCCTTGTGTTGGTCAGAATTATGGTTTAGGTATCAAGAGTCAGAGTCAAAAAAACAAACAAACAAAAACAGATTGATTACATTAAGACAGGCACAATCCATTCTTGGGAGAAAAGAACAGATTTGGAAAAGGAGAAAGAAATAGAGAAGACCAAGAGTGGTCTGAATTTTCAGAGAGGTTTTCTGAAGATGGAGAGACAATGAAAGGGGAAGGAGGGGGAGGAGCAAATAAACCAAGAGCTGTGTGTGAAGTGAAGAGAAGATTGAGGGCAGCAGCCTTACTGTGATGATCGACTTTGGGAGATGGTTGAATGTAGTAGATTTTTAGGATATTTTGCAATGCTTCATGTGATAATCACTCTTGGCATTTTTGAAGGTTACAAACAAAAATAAATTGTTTTCAATGTTTGGATTGACTTCCACATGCATGCCATACTCTGTGGGACATAATCCTGTTGAAAAGGGCCACGTGGGAGTTCAGCTTTATCAATGTTACCTACTATGATACTTATCATTACTGTAATTGTATAGTAGCCTGTCTTTCTCATTAGACTATAATCCCCATCAGGACAGGAACTGTCTTAATTTTTTTTGCAACCCCGTCACCCAGGACAATATCTGGCAAGGGTTAGGTTTCAATAAACCTTCATTGAATGAATGAGTGAACATGATGCTAGAAGCCTTGTACCAACTTCAGTCACAATAACATGGATGACAAAAAGTCTTAAGAGAGGAAATTTCTTCAAAGTTTGGGATCAGTTATGTAAAAATATTTTTTTCCCCAAAGGTAAGAACAGACTCTTCCTACATTTTTTCTACGGCAATCATTTTCCTTTTCACATAGGCAAGTTACACATCAGAGCACCCACACACAGCGCCTTGCAAAAGAGAACAAATATGATATACAAAGCATTCTGATGATTGTAGGGGGGAAAAGGCACAAAGTAGACAGTAAAAATAATAAATGTGTTAACGTCTATAATTTACTCCACATATGTGATAATCTAGTGCAGTTGCAAACCGTATTTTCCCCAAAAAGTTGATATATTCAAATAGGATAGTTACATTCTTTAAATATTCTGACTGATTATGAGTGAAGCCAGTAGGAGATTCGATATATTTGTAACTCCAAAGTTTACAAGTCAAATTTTATTGCATATTAAATTGTATTTTAATTTCTTTTGTTGAGGGTTCTAATTAAGAGCATGTATTCCTTCATTAGCCAGATATTTATTGAGCATTATTGTGTACCAGGCACTGTGCAATGTGCTAGAGACTGAACAAAGAACAGACACAATCCAGATTCTCAAGAAACCTAAGAACATTATAATCCAATACAATGAGGATATAATAAAAGTGTATATGGGGTAAATGGGAAGAGAGTCTTATTCTGTGTGGAAGAGCCAGGGAAGGGTTCACAGATAAAGGTAAATCTGGAGCTATGTCATGAACCAATTTTCTATGCAGGTGAAAACAAACAAACAAATATAAAGACCAGAAGCTCAGGGCTAACTCCATGCATTTAGTGAAAGGCAACTCCTTCCTTATTGCTAAACCTTAGGGAGTGAAGATGTTTCCAAATGCTCCCATCACCATCACCAAATTCTTTGCAAATTTAGTATAAGACTAATCAAAACAGCCCTATATCTTCCTTTACTCTCAACCTTTTTCTTCCCAATGACAGGAGATTTTCACATACTGGGGTACATGGGATAACTATTTGGGTTCAAAGCTGATTCAGCTTGAATTAAGGAAGCCTGATTTATGGGCTATCAAACGTACATTGTGCATCTGCTTTAACCATTAAAGAATGTACTCTCAACATAAGACTGCATACTTCTCCTACGCCAGTGTCAATATCACCCATATTAGTCCCTTTCCCCAGATCAAGATCATATTGTCCTGCTAATTTGCAACTGATACCTCTTTGAAACTTTGATGACTATATATCCTGTATCTTTGTATCTTTCTTGTTCTAAAAAGGTATAAGACTGTACCGAAAACTATGCTTCTCTGGAATGCTTTCTTCCTTTCTTGGAAAAGGCCTTCCAAGGTTATAATCTTCACTCTGGCTCAGCTAAAAATCACATATCTCTCTTATCTATAGAATGGTTGTTGATTGTTTTGCTTTGACACCACTTTCCCTTCCCTTTTCTTGTCCCCTACTTCCAAGCACGGAGACATTGGTGTATAAGGAAGTGAAGGACAGAGAGTACTACCTAGAGTTCTCAGAGTCTGAGTAGGCAGAATGGTGGAGGAGGTGAGATACCCGAAGAAGCAATTAGCTTGGACATGCCAAGTGGCCAAAGAATCAGGATGGTGGTGATGGCCAGCATGGGCAAGATGAAAAGGTGGAGGAGGTAGCTGCAGTGGTTGGAGGAATAGTTGGTTTCATTGAGCAAATAAGGTAATTTATAGAATAAATAAGTACATACATGAAGAGCCAAGTTTCTCACCACTCAAAAAGGATTCACAAAGAAAAGGGGAGGACTAGTATAGGAAAAAATTGTGAAAGACTTTGAAAAGGATCAAAACTATTATTGTATGTCTTCACTGGAAAATTAGCACTAAGTATACTCTTCTGGAATATCTGTTTCTAAGGGGTCCTTGTGTCTTTCATTGTCTTTGATCTACTTTATAGCTCTACAAGCTGTAGAACAGATATCAATGCAAATTATTCTTGTTCATAGTATGTAAAGGAATTTTGTCAAATAAAAACATAATTGACTTCCACCTCCATTGAATAAGTCAGTTTTGTATTTACTTTTAAATTTATTTAAGTATTCCTTATCAGCCTATATATGTATGGTTCTTTGACTCCTCCTTTTAGCCACTTGCAATATCTTACCATTCACTCATTAATTTATGAGTTAAATAAAATCTTTCTGTAGTGTTCATTTTACATCTGTATGAGCATCATAATTTTACTCTGTTAAAATTTGTCTTTTAACATTTTTAAAAAACCCTGAGGGGTTGAATTAGAATTAAAAGTATCTGTATGAACTCATAGAGGTTTTAAAACATATACACATACATAGATTTAGAAATAGTCATGAAGACATGTACTCACACCTCTCTCTCCCTCGCTGTCTCTGTCTCTCTTTTTCTTTATACACATACATATTTTCTATCTTTGTCCGTGTAAACATCTTAGAAGCAATAGAATTCCAGCAGCAATAAGCACTCTGAGAACACACATCTTGGTTTTTAAATACCATGCTCTACTAAAAGGAACCTGGGCTTCCTGCAGACATGGCTAACTCAGGGAGAAATGGGGAAGAAAGAGAATAAGCCTGGGACAGATTTTATGCAATAAAATAAGAAAATGCTTGAAGGAGTTTGCTTGCAGTCTCTCTCACAGGCCAAAACTTTTATAATTTGAGTATTAAAATAAATAATGAGTGTATAGAATTACCACTTATTGAATAAAATAGGAACCTCTTATTCCATACTGATATAAATAAATAGATTGATTTATTGATAAATAGATTGATTGATATATAGATAGGAGGGACATCATTTCTGGGAACCTATTATTCCAAACTGATACAAATCAATAAGTAAATACATAAATAATAGGGACACTTCTTTCTTATTTCTAATAAATAAAGAAGGAATGGTACATATGATTAACCAGTATTTGGCAATTGCTGTAGTGGTAGTTCTTAACGATGAAACGCATCAATAGATCCTAAGACTGGTGAGTAAGATTTGATGAGGACAGTGATGGAGCAGTAGAATAACTTGCCTCAAAACATAATTCAATTCAGAGGGAAAATGGTGACTTTACATTGAAGAAATATCCCTGTGTTGAGAGTCTGGTCATGAGGAAATATCAGTCAGACTCAGGTTGAGGATCATTCCATGCAGTGAAAGACCTGCACTCTTTACGAGTGTCAAGGAATGAGAGACAGGGAAAGCGAGGAACTATTTCAGACAGAAGGAGACTGATGGCACCTCACAGCTAAATGCAGCAAGTGTCTCTGGATCGGAT
This sequence comes from Equus quagga, assembly GCF_021613505.1. Classification (NCBI taxonomy): domain Eukaryota; kingdom Metazoa; phylum Chordata; class Mammalia; order Perissodactyla; family Equidae; genus Equus; species Equus quagga. The sequence continues at coordinate 85,670,204 of NC_060275.1, forward strand.
CCTGACACAGGAAGGAAAAAGACATTGACGCAATGTTTGGTAAAATTCCAATGGGATTTATGGATTGTATGATAATGTCTTATTAATGTTAATTTGCTAATTAGAAAGATTGCATGGTGATAATGTAGGAGAGTTTTTCGGTTTGGGGGCAATAAATCCTGTAATTAAATATAAACTACATGCTAAAGAAAAGTCTAACTTAAATGCATAAAAATAACAAGAAGGTTATTCCTCATCTGGTGCATATTCTACGCACGAATTTATCAGGGTCTAGGAGGAAACAGACACACACTTGAATTGGTCAATTCAATAATGGGACTATTTTAAAAGATGTGGGATTATGTGGAGAAACCACGAGTCATGGTACAATACCCTCAGAATAGGAATAACAGGATTCCTCATGGAAAGGTTCATTAATGATTTAGGAGACATGCAGGGAATTAACACATTCTTTCTCATATTATTTGACTCCAGTGATTTCAGTCACATCCCACATTTCCCTCGCGCTAGATAACTCTTAAAATCTTCACTCCAGCATTCACTCTGGAGCCACAGTGACAATGATAGAATGCTCTCTTTAGAACCTGCATCTTTGCTTTATTTTGGTTCACCAAGAGACCAGATCTTAAGGTATTTTATTCCTTCATTTTCCCTTAATGCTATCCTTGATTCACCACTCCACTTAGCCTGCCAGAAATTGAACTGGTCGCTAGCACTCTTTCTGGCATTAAGCAACTCAGTTGACAAAAGATTATTTGAGTGGCCGTGCAGAATCTTAAGAGATTCCAACCGTTGACGTCAGTCACTTATAATGCAGACGCCAACGTCTGCTCTGATAGGCTGCATAAAAATTGCCGCTGCACTTTTCTGGAAGTGCTTGGTGATTGTGGAACTAACTCCATCCAATGTTATTGCTACACCAATCAACAGAAACACTACAATTTTTTACCTTTGGAATTGCAGACAACAATTTACATGATATCTTTTTAGAAACATAATTGCTTTTGAATAGACTGGCTATGGTATCAACACAATTGTTACCAAGGGCTCTTGTCCAAACAACCCTCCCAGCAAAGGTTGTTGTTAACACATCAGCCTTCTTTTATTTGCATCACTTACCACTCTTTGTTACTTCTTAAGATTTGCCTCCAATTTTGACTAATGTAAAAATCCAAAAGTGGATGACATGGCAAAGATATTGTAAATACAATCAAGTCACTATTTTGCTATAGTTTTCAATACTTTGTTCCCAACCCCAAGGACTTGAACAAGCATGTGCTTCAAAGCAGGGCATTGGAGCTCATTGTAATATAAATAAATACTTGTCTTGGTTCAGATGAATCACCAAGGCACCAATATTGCCTCATTTTTATTTATGCACACACTCACACACACATGTACGTGTGTGATGGATGAAAGGAAGAAAAGAAAGGGGAACCGAGGGGAGGGAAAGAGAGGAGATGAGAAGAATAATGTTTAGATATAGACATAGTGTGAATAGATATGTCCAAACGTAACTGGGAAGAATATGGGGGTCATCAAAAAAATTAAGAGCAACAAGACTATCTTCATGTCTTTTCAGATTATTTCCCACTACATTAGTCTGCTATGACAAATTACCACAACTTTGTGGCTTAAAATAACAGAAATTTATATTCTCACAGTTCTGGAAGCCAAGAGTCCCAACTCAGTTTCACTGAGCCGAAATCAAGGTGTCAGCAGAGAAGTTTTTTTCCACATAAGGTAACATTCAGAGGTTTCATGGGTTAGGATGTGGTTATCTTTTGGCGAGGTATTTTTCAGCCTACCTCACCCACTAATACACCATTACAACCACTCCTCTTCCGCCACAGTTACCAGTTGTTGAAATTTGTGAAATAGTTTTTTGGGCACAAAGAACCAGATCAGTCTGGGAAAAAAGTTGAGCCTGAAATGATGAGACAGGTCTTTAGAAATCCTTCGTGCTAAGTGAACCAAACAGAGAAATAGTTTTTCCTTTTCACTCCAATCTGAGATCTTGAAAGTACAGTCTGACTTATTATCTCTGGATCCTCCCTGCTCAGCTCAATGCGTCCCACACTGTAATATGTAATAAATGTCCATGGAATAAACAAACAAACATGCAAATTGTTCCCTCGCTGTTTCCATGAATCGCCTCATGATACCTGTGCTTCATTCTATATACAAAGTCAGTGATGTAGGTCATGGTTACAGCGAAGTCAACCAATCTGTTTTTTAGTCCTGAGGCTTTGCACTTCTATTCCCTGGGGCTTGTCTTGTTCCTTTTCCGGTACAGTGTTATCTGTCCCATTCTTCATTCTGTCTCTTCCTCACTCTCACAACCACGCAGCAGCCAGTGACTGGTTCTCTTCTCAGTGCCATCACCTCCAGCAATATAGCTCTTGAACAGAGACCCAGGACATGGCAATCCCTCAAGGGTAGACCCTGAAAGGATGCTGCAGAGAGATTCTTTGCTGTCAGCCAAGACGCCGCCAAAGCCTGTGTTCTACCTTCATCTGTGTCCTGGTTTCTTTCTGTTACAGCATTTTCTAAAACTGGGAGAAACTCCTCTTTTCTTCTATAAATCAGTCAGTCACGCTGAGTATATTTGGTCAGGGAAGATTTTTTCCTTTCTTTCCCCCCCAAATGAAAGCTTTTGCTCTGCTTTGAATGCTGTATTAAGAGAAATCCTTCTGATTTCTGCCAACATGCCACCCACTCACTATGACCCCACACTCACCACGACCCCTGCACTCACCTCCACATGCAGCCACATCATTCCTTCTCGCACCTTATTTTTTATTACTTTACTCTAAGTACTTCATCTTCAGACTTTGTCTTTTGATTCCTCATCTCCATCTACCACCCAAAGGAAGACTATATATTCAGCTCTGGGGGCAGGAGGAGGGATATAACCAAAGTGGAATCATGTCACATTTGGGTTACACACGTTTGCTCCAAAAGAAAGCTTCTCTTAGGCTTCCTTCCCAGAGTACTGTGGCACTAGAAGTATTTGCAGATTTACTGTGGGATTTGGGGTACTGGTTGAGCAGTGGCAGTCTTCTTATTTAGGCTCAGATTTCAACCAGTGAAACTATTCCAAACAGCTATGTTTCCTTCTACAATGGCCAAAAGAAGCATTTTTCTGGTAGAATTTGCCAGACAGACAAAACAGAAATCACCTAAATGTCACTTAAAATATACCTTGTAGTCAAGAAATGATCATCTCTCAAAGAAGATCTATTTCATTGACATGAAAAGGGACACCAAAGTCATTTTTATTCTTTTTTTGAGGAAGATTAGCCCTGAGCTAACTGCTGCCAATCCTCCTCTTTTTGCTGAGGAAGACTGGCCCTGAGCTAACATCCATGCCCATCTTCCTCTACTTTATATGTGGGACCCCTACCACAGCATGGCCTGCCAAGCGGTGCCATGTCCGCACCCGGGATCTGAACCTGTGAACCCCGGGCCACCAAAGTGGAAAGTGTGCACTTAACTGCTGCACCACCAGGCCAGCCCCCAAGGTCATTATTATTAATGAAAAATATGAAGAACTATTTCATAGGGAAAAGAATGGTAGAGGAAGAAACAAGTAAATGGAGAAAGGAAAGCGAGGCAAAATGAAAGACTAAATAATAAGCTAACTTTTTCCCAATAATTTGCCCAAGATCACATGTGGTAAAGACAGGATTGGAATTCAGATTTCCAGACTCCTAGTCCACAGTTATTTCCTCTACCCAGAGTTTCCCAGTGTGTCAAGAGTGGGCTATAGGTATGGGAAATATTGATCCTTTTTGCACAGCAGATGGAGTCTGGGATGGGAAGAATCCTTAAGCCAGTTGCCGCAATCAAAAATAGCTTCATCCGGGCCAGCCCCAGTGGCCGAGTGGTTAGGTTCAGCATGTTCGACCTCAGCAGCCTGGGTTTGGATCCCGGACACAGGCCTATACCACTCTGTTAGTGGCCATGCTGTGCTGGCAGCCCATATACTAAAAATGAGAAGAAGATTGGCACAGATGTTAGCTCAGGGGGAATATTCCTCAGCAAAAAAAAACAAAGAAAAAAGAAAAAACAAAAGTCTCATCCTGTTTATAATAGTATGCTGAGTAAATGCAAATTTCTTTGTGTTCTATGATATGAAAAAAAATGTTTGGAAACACTGTGAAGTCTACACCATGGTGAGACCTGGAGGGAAAGTTCTTGACTGAACTGGTAAGATGCTTTGCAAAAATTACTTGCCTCATGTATCTGAAAGGACACAGGATCTGTGTCTGGGATCCTGAAGCCAAGTACCACCAAGTTTCTGTGGCAGGTACAAGGACAGGTAGTGCTCCTGGAAGAAAATATGATGTTGAGAAGACCCACATTATGGAAGGAAATCCCTTAAAAGTGTTCTAAAAAATAGTGTTGACACCTGAAAAATCCTTTCATACATCTGTAATTGAGTAATCTAACATTGAATACTTTAAGTAGGCTGACCTGATGACCATCAAGTAAGCTTGCAAGAAGCCCCTATTTTTTGTTACTCTCTTCTAGCAGGTAACAGAGAGCCTTTACTATGCCTAATGTGAGGTGTTCTTATCCGTCCTGTTAATGTACTGTTAGTGAAGAGGGCTTCCTGAAACAAGGCAAGTGAGAAACTCAGAGAAATTTCTAAAGCGACACTTGGAGAGCCAGCAGCAGCCACAGCTTAATTAGAGCCAAGTGCCTTCCACAGGAAGCCTGATCTGGGCAGAGAGGGCAGAAAGTTTCTCTCATCACCATTTTCCTTTTAATGTTCTCTTTTCTGGTTTTGTGGCCTTTCACCCGTGTAGTTTTAATTCATGAATCCAAAATTCTTTGATATTCTTGCCATCAAGAAGTGGAGCATATGTCCATTTCTCTGTGTATGTTGGTGGCTTTATAACTGCCTTGACCAATTGACTACAGTGGAAGTGATGCTATGAGACTTCTGAGGCTGAGTCAGAGAAGGTCATGCAGCCTCCACTAGTTCTTTGTAGGCACTCTCTTATGGAGCCCTAAGCCATCATGTAAAAAGTCCAACCACCCTAAGAATGCCATGCTGTGAGTAGGCCAGGCCACATAGAGAGGCCAAGTATATGTGCCCTGGTCAGTTAGTCCCAGCTATGACCCTAGTGTAGGAGAGGGAGAAATATTCCCCGACCCTTCCAGATTCTTCTGGATGGTCTAAGAATTAAATTGACATGAGACAGAAGAACAAGAAAAAATCAAACAAGTTTAATAACAGATATACATGGGAGAAACCCAGGAAAACTGAGTAACTAGCCGAAATGGCTCAAGCCACCACCTTAAATAACATCTTCAGCTAAAGACAAAAGATGTTGGGAGTAGTGGTTTGGGACTTCAAAGGGAAGGAAAGCAACTCACATGGAGATGGAAAAGCAAATGTTTGGTAAACAAATGTTTTGCCATGCCTTGCAAAAACAATGGGACATGGAGAGGACTTTGGTCAAATGGGCCTTGCTAGGTTCCTCCCTGTCTACTGCACCTAGTTCATATTAGACTATAGTTATCTATAGTGAGAGCTTCTTCCGGGACCGGCCTTCTCTCTTAAATTCTTTTAAGTTGTTAGGGGGAAGGTCAAAGTTTCTTCCTGAGTCTTTTGTTCTTAAAAGTAATCAAGCCAAAGAGTTACATTTCAGGGTGGCAAATTCTGCTCCCCTATACCAGCCAACAGCCAGCATCAATTGCCAGACAGTTGATGGCTCCAGATGATCCCAGCATCTAGATGTTGAGTCACTCCCAATATTTGAGTCTTACCAGGTGAAATCCCAGACATCATGGAGCAGAAACAAACCATTACTGCAATAGGTATTTGCAACCTCCAAAGAATATCTTGGAAGAAACCATACTGCTCACTGTAACAAGGTCAATACTGATTCCAACTCTTATGTTGGAATCCAACTCTTTGGTCAGCTCCTACTTAAATGTATTGTTACTTTCCCCCATGTCTAATGCCTCTCTGTTGCAGATATTTTACTATTTTCAAATGGTAAAACATTAATATTGAAGACTTGTAAATGGCTGTTTTAAACAAGCATTAATTAACAATTTCTCACCCTGCATCTCTGGATTATTTAGCATTAAAATCCATTTTTCAGATGGAGAAATGCCATATGGCAAATAACTGACATAGGTGGAATTATCAGAATAGCAAGAATCCAGCTCTGCTCTATCTCCAGGGAATGCTCAGTGACTATAAATATTAAGACAAAGAGGATGGGTACAATAAATGACCTCCATTCCCTGTCACTTGTTTTAATACTTCCATGTTCACTACTTTTCTCAGAGGAAATAATTCCCTTACTAGAAGTATAACCCCTTCTCCACAAAACCTATGTGGTTCTACAAAATATTTGACAACACTAAAAATGTTCCATTTTGCCAGTCACAAGTCCATTTCTCTAGGATGTCAAGGAAAGATAAGACAATCTGGATTCTAATACAGTCATGCCTCACTTGATGATGGGGATGTGTTCTGAGAAATGTGTCATTAGGTGATTTTCTTGTGCGAACATCAGAGTACTTACACAAACCTAGATGGAATAGCCTACTACACACCTAGGCTATATGGTACTAATCTTATGGGACCAATATCATATATGCAGTCTGTTGTTGACTCAAATGTCTTTATGCAGTGTATGACTTATACTCATTGAACAATTTCTTTTTTGCTAACTATAGTTAGAAAGAAACAATATATCAATATCTTAATCCAAAAGTTCAGGTAGTTAGTACACACAAGCAGAACTCTTGGGCACTTATCTTTTGGTGTTACAGCAGCAAACTAGTACTACTACTTTAAGCTGGGCTTGACAAACCTAAATAGGTCAGTAAGTAATTGATTTTATAATGCAAAAGTTCCTAAAAGCTGATTATCACTTGAGTCTCAAGCTTGATGCTAACTGGAAAGTTCCCATATGGAAGCACATGGTATCATCTCAGAGTTACTCTGGGCATCCTCATATTAATACCACATCAAAATATATTTTGTTATAAATAGAACTAATATAGTATAAAATAAAAGGGAAGCTATAGCACAGCTTACAAAATTACGACTTAAGCGACCCTACTACGAGTCATGAGCTGTACATTGATGACCTATTTGTAGCAGTGTGGGAAGAACACTGGACAGGACTCAGAACTCGGATGCTAGACCCAGCTCTCTCACTAATGTACAGGTGACCTTCAGCAAGTCTCTTAACCCCTCAGGCTTCTATTACTTTGTCTATAACGCCAGGAGATTATACTACATCATGTTGGAATGTGGATTCTCAGGTAAGTTTGTATGTTTAGAACAATTTCTCATTATTAGGATCACTCCAGGCTTATGCTACTCAGAAGTTTGCCGTGCCTGCCTTTGCCTTTGTTTTTCACCCACACAAAGCTTTTGCTATACGTGACATGTTTCTTATTTACATGTATATAAATTTACATAAAATTTATAATATATGTATATTTCAAGTATTCTGAAAAACTTGGAAGATATTGAATGAAAACCAACATACTCATCACCCAAACTTAAAAAATACTGTTATTTTACCATACTTATTCCTGATCCTCCTTCTTTTTTAAAATAAATAAAATGTTACAAACTTAACTAAAGTAACTAAACATTACCACCACCCTACTCTAATGATATTTCACTTCCTGCCTCATCATGCTATAGTATCCTGAAGTGTGTCTAGAGCTTTCGGTTCATATTTTTATATTTATCACACCTGTATATACCATTACCAATCGAGATAACGTTCTTTGGATTTTATTACCGTACATAAGTGAGATGACACTGACCATATCTTTCAACAACTTGCTTTTTTCCCTTAACTTTATGTTTTCCACATTCATTTTAATACATTTGTAAAGTTCATTCACTCAAACACTATTTAGTATGTTTACATGAACATATTACGATTTGGATATCTATTCCTTTATTGATAGACATATAGAGGATTTCCAGTTTGCCCTTATTACAAACAGTGCCACAAAGAACATCCTCTTGCATATCTTCTTGTGCACCTGAGCGAGAACACATTTTAGGGTATTGAACTGAAAGAGCAATTGCGTTGTCACAGGGCATGTTTATCTTCAACTGCACAAGACACTACAAAGCAGCAATCCAAAGTAGTTGCATTAATTTAAGTGCCTGCCTACAGTGTGTGAGAGAGCTCTCTTTCCCCACATCCAAGATGATACATGATATTTAGACATTTGAATTTTTTTCCAATCCAGTAAGAGTGAAATAGTAACTCATCATTTTCATTTGCATTCTCAATATTCACACTGAGGTTAAGGATTTTTAATGTTTTTCTTATATTTCTTGACCACATGGCTTCATTTTCGGTGAACTGCCTTTCATCTACTCCCTTTCATGGACAGAATGGTCCCTTGGAGGACTCAGATTTTAGGGCAGGATTGGGGCCGGGCTGTTTTCCAGCCTCTAGGCTCAAGAGTCTTTAGCCATGTCCATATCTCCTTTCCCTTTGAGCATTTTAATGCTCAACCCCACAGCCCATCTCTAGATATGATACCACCCAGGCTGCAGAAGCACCACTCAGAGCTCACTGTTCTGTCTTTGAATGTCCTGATTGGTTCTCATGGGTCCTTCCTTCCTTCCAGCTCAGTCATACTTTTAAGTTCTTTTGTAGTACGTTTCTTCATAAAGAATCTGTAATGGATGGAGAAGGTGGTTGGTGCCTTAATCTACCATGTTGCGTGAACTAGAAATCTCTGCTACTTTTATTTCATTTTAAGCCAATATCTCTACTTAGTGTTCTGCCTGGTTCCCTCTTTCTCTAACGTCTCTACCCTGGTTTTCTGGACATTTTAGAAAACTATCTACTAGTTTATGTACTATTGACTATGAAGGAACACGAATTTTAACAAAGTGAAAAAATGATGGGAGGGATCGTTTTGAGAGAGACACAGAGACAGAGAAAGAGAGGTTGGTCTTTAAATCTTACCTTTAGTAAAAACTGGAGCCCTTCCTGGGCACAGAGTAAGACTAATTCTTATGTGACCATAACTTATGCATTGCTCTCAGAGTAGGGTTTAATTTTCTTGCTCAAGTTACTAAAACTTCAGATCAGGGAAGATTTCAGTTGGTACTGGGTTCAATCTAGGAAAATCTCAGTCCTCCTCAAAACGGCTATCTTATTGTGGAATCCCAAGATATTCTACTCTGGTTTTAGGCAAACTTCGTTTTAAAGCCACAGCATTTCTGGGCTGAAAATTATCTCAAGGATCAAGGAAACAGGGTATATGATGAAAGCAGAAACCAAGATTTCTGCTTTTAGATTTCAGACACCCTGTTCCCTAGCTCAGAGTTTTCTTAATTGCCTGTGTTAGTTTACTAGGGCTGCCAAAACAAAGTACTACACACTGGGTGACTTAAAACAACAGACATTTATTATCTCACAGTTCTGGAGGCTAGAAGTCCAAAATTAAGACATCAGCAGCACCATGGTCCATTGCAACCAGTAGGGGGGTGAATCTTTTCTTACTTCTTCCTAGTTTCTCATGGTTTATTGGCAATCTTTGGCATTCTTTGGCTTCTAGCAGCAACACTTCAATATCTGCTTTTATTGTCACATTATGCCCTCCCTCCTGTGTCTGTGTCTCTTCTTCCTGTAAGGACACCAATTGTATTAAATTAAGAGCCCACTTACCCTAGTATGGCCTCATCTTACCTGATTATATCTGTAGTGACTCTATTTCCAAATAAGGTCACATAGTGAGGTACTAGGAGTAAGGACGTCAACAAATCTTTTGGGGGATACAACTCAACACATAACCCTACACAATGTTAATAATTTGTGAGAAAGAGCTTAATGGTGATGACTTCGTAAAACAGGATTTTTCCCAAACCATCAATGAGAACTTGTGTCTGCACCTACAAGACATTATATGACCAATTGGGGATTTATTGATTTCATGACTTTAAGTACTTTTATAGTATTTATCATGGATTGAATAGTAAAATCCTCCCCAAATTCAGGTCCACCTGGAGCCTCAGAATGAGAGCTAATTTGGAAATAGGATCTTTGAAGATGTAACTAGTTGAGGATCTTGAGATTAAATCATCCTGGATTTAATGTCAGCTTAAACCCAATCACTGGCATTCTTATAAGAAAAGGAGAGAACATACACAGACACAGGGAAGAAGGCCATGTGAAGACCAAGCATAAATTGGAGTCGTGCTGTCACAAACCAAGGAATGCCAGGAGCCACCAGAAACTTGAAGAAGCAAGGGAAGATTCTCCTCTAGAGCCTTCCGAAGGAGCGTGACTCTGCTAGAACCTTGATTTTGGACTTCTGGCCTCCAGAAGTATGAAAGAATAAATTTCTGTCATTTTAAGCCACCAAGTGGGTAGTAATTTGTTAAGGCAGCTCTAGGAAATGAATGAGAGATTCCTTTTATGGAGATTGAGAAAAATTTATTTCACCAGTCTCTTATCATTGAACAATTAGGTTGTTTCCAATTATAAAATAAGAATTAGGTTTGGGTTGGTTTTTTTTTTTTTTTGCTGTGATAAGCAACATTGAAATGAATAATCTACATACATCTTTCTGCTGTTATCTAGTAGTCTTATTTAGGATAAATTTCTGTACATGGAGTTGCTAGGTCAAAGGATTTTCAGATTCTTGATGCAAACAGCAAAGGAGCTCTCCATAAAAGGCTGATCTGAGCAATGGGCTGGCTCTGCTAGCCGCAATCTGAGCCAATTGGTCACAATGAGTTAGGGATTGAGAAAGGACGTGTTAATTCAATTAGCCAGCGTAATCAGGAAGATGGCAGACTAATGTCTCAAAAGACCCGTCTTCCAGAATTGCAGAATCTTGAGGAAGTTATACAGGGAAAATGGGCAGTAAGGAGGGGGATTAGAAATGTCGGCCTTCAGGCATGACAGACTCCAGGGTTTTTCATTGCTCTTGCTCCAGTGATGATGAATATCTTGTAGGTGTGTTTCCCACCACTGGTCAGCCTATTCCTGGAGAGAAATTCATAGAATAAAGTTTTAATTTATCAAGCTATAAGGGAGTACATACATAAGTGGAGGCCATAAATCAAGTGAGTATGTGAATTTTTTTACAGTATATGCAGAGCAGCCAGTAATCACACAGAGGAAGGGCCTGGGGTCAATTAGTGTAACAAGGTGGCCTCACTTATGTTCACTTACAAGGCTACAGCAATGTCCACTTCTAGAATATACAAGAGTATCTCTTTTGTCATCCCCTTCATGATACTGGGTGTTACTGTTTTTTGTCTTTGCATGGGGTGAAAATCCTTTAATTATTGTTCAAATTAATATATTATTTATCTTCAACAATATTAAATATTTTTCATACATTCCTTCACCTTTTGTAGTTCTCCCTAAGTGAATTGCCTATTTATACATTTAAGTCATTATTCTATTCACTTAAAGTCATATATGTTGTAAATATTATTTTCCAATTTATTGATTACCTTTACATTTTATGAGTATTTTTTAAATCCTTCAGATATTTTAAATTTACACATATATATATCTTTTCTTGTAATTTCTGCTTATGGAATCAGACTTGTATATCTTTATTTTCCTCAAACATATAATTTATATCACCTATTCTTTCTTCTTATGTTATAATAATTTCATTTTTACATTTTAAATCTATGTATTTCATGGATCAAAGACTTGAAGGTAAGACCTGAAACCATAAAACTCCTAGAAGAAAATATATTCGGTACATTCTTTGACATTCGTCTTAGAAGGATCTTTTCAAATACCATATCTACTCAGACAAGGGAAACAAAAGAAAAAATAAACAAGTGGGAGTTCATCAGACTAAAGAGCTCCTGCAAGGCAAAGGAAACCAGGAACAAAATGAAAAGACAACCCATTAGCTGGGAGAAAAGTATTTGCAAGTCGTATATCTGACAAGGGGTTAATCTCCAAAATATATAAAGAACTCACCAACTCAACAACAAAAAAACAAACAATCCGATCAAAAAATGGGGAGAGGATATGAACTGACACTTTTCCAAAGAAGATATACAGATGGCCAATAGGCACGTGAAAAGATGTTCAACTTTACTAATTATCAGGGAAACGCAAATCAAAATTGCGCTGAGATATCACCTTACACTCGTTCGAATAGCTATAATCACCAAGACAAAAATAACAAATATTGGAGAGGTTGTAGAGAACAGGGGACCCTCATACACTGCTGGTGGGAATGCAAACTGGTGTAGCTACTGTGGAAAATAGTATGGAGATTTCTCAAAAAATTAAAAATAGAAATACCATACGACCCAGCTATCCCAACACTGGGTATTTATCCAACGAACTTGAATTCAACCATTCAAAGAGACTTATGCACCCCTATGTTCATTGCAACATTATTCACAATAGCCAAGAAGTGGAAGCAACCCAAGTACCCATGGACCAATGGTTGGATAAAGATGTGGTATACACATATACAATAGCATATTACTCAGCCATAAAAAAAGACAAAATTGTTCCATTTGCAACAACATGGATGAACCTTGAGGGTATTATGTTAAGAGAAATAAGCCAGACAGAAAGCCTAACACCATATGATTTTACTCATATATGGAAGATTAACACAAGGACAAAGAAAACAGTTTAGTGGTTACCAGAGGGGAAAGGGGTTGGGGGTGGGCATAAGGGGTAAATAAAGGGTGACTGACAAATAATAATGTGCAACTAAAATTTGACAATGTTATAAAATATTATTACCTCAATAAAATTTTTTTTTAAAAATCTATGTATTTTTCTCGGCTATAACTTATAAGTTAGATATCAAATTTTACCTTTTTCCTAATTAACCAATCAATGTGACAGTATCATTTGCTGCATTTCCTTTTCCCACTGATTAGAAATGATCCTTTGTTATATACAGTATTCCTATATGTAGTTAGATCTGTTTATGGACTTTCTACTATATTCCACAGAATATCTATCCTCGTGTCAGTGAAACATCTTTTTTAAACTTATTGTAGTTTTATACTATGTTGGGAGAATGGATCAAAGGGGAGAAATTTAGGAGACAAGTGAAATAGTAGGTGTATTTTGCAATGGTTCATATGGTGAAGGCCTAAATTAGGGAAATTATCACAAGACAGGAAAGAGAGAATGAACTTTCAAAATATTTATGGAATGAAATCAGTAAGATTTCTTGATTAACTGGATGTCCAGGAGGTGGATAAAGAAAGAGAATCATCTAAGATGAACACAAAGTTTTTCTCTTTGTTTTGTTTTTGTTTTTTTACATAAGCAGTTGAATAAATGGTAATATTATTAACTACTAAAAGGAGTTTTACAGGAATGAAGATGATAAGATTCCATTGTGAATATGAATATCTTGAAGTGCATATGGGTCATGTAAGAGAGTCTCGGTAAACATCAAAGAATATGATTATGACTTTCAGGTTTAAGTTCAGGGCTGGCAATCAAAACTCAAGGGTCTTGATTAAGTATGTGATTATTAAAATCATGAAGATGGAAGTAATTTCCTAAGGAAAACAGATAAAGCAGGAGTTCTCAAACTTCATTGCACATAATAATCATCTGGAGATCTAGGTAAAAATACAGTCTCCTCCCATAGAGATTCTTATTCACTGGTCAAGGGTGAGGCCCAGGAGTCTGCATTCCTATCAAGTGATCCAGGACATACTGAAAGAGTGGTTGTGGTTCCCTTTGAGAAACCCTTATATAGAGTAAGGGAAGCTATGGGCCAGAATGAAACACTGAAGGGCTACCAACACTTAACGTAGAAAGAAGAATTGAGAAGGGATAAGTATGAGGAAAGCTCAAAACCATAGAAAGGTGATGAGAAGAAAGTGTAACAGAGGAAGCATGGGAGCCCAACCTTTCAGGAAGAAGGAGTGAGACTCAGCAGTGGTAAATGCAGCACAGGCATTAAAGAATTTGAGAAGAAAAATGTGTGATTAAGAAGTCTTTCATGACAAAAGGGGGAAGGGGGTCGGTCAGAAGGAAAACTGCCGTGGAGGTTAAGGCTTTCCATTCTCAACGAGAGTGATAGAATTCATGTTCCACGTAGACCATGTGTTGTTTAAGTTTATACCCCATATTTTTTTGGTTCTTTAGAAAACACAGTGACCTCTTTAAAAAAGTTAAACTTTTTCATTTAAAGAAATCTTTGTTTATCAAAAATGTGTTTTAGTAATTTTCAAGTTAATATATCAGATGTAGAATAAATTTTCTATTTGGACGTGAGTTTGACTCAACTGTATAAAAAACCAAACAGTGCAAATTTGATTTGAAACTAAGCAATAAGAATAATAATTAAGACATTTCTTCTATAAGAATAATTTAAAACTCTATGTCAATCTCCCCACTCCCCACAAGGAAAAAAACACTGTTTCATAAACTGATTAAAACTCCTGGGAATTTTATTAAACAAAAAATGAATTTTCAGGGCCATTCCTGGTGGCCTAGTGGTTAAGTTTGGTGCATTCCACTTTGGCAGCCCAGGTTTGGATCCCAGGTATGGACCTACGTCACTCATTGTTCAGTGGCCATGCTGTGGCAGTGGCTCACATGCTAAAAAGAGGAATATTGACAGCAGATGTTGGTTCAGGGTGAATCTTCCTCAGGAAAAAAAAATGAATTTTCATGTATAGAATGAAACAGACGCATTCATACAAGTAAATAATTCATGAAGATATAGCAAAAAAAGAAAAGCATAAACAGAATGATTTCTTTCAATAACATCATAAAATAAATCAATAAAAACATTCACCTTATTTTTTGAACAATATTATTACCTTCATCCTCTTGGTTGTGTTGATATATATACCAAGCATTTATTTAGTATTGTTTGAGATTTGACAGATATTATTATTAATACAAAGAACTCTCCACTTGGGAAGCAAAAAATTAAACAGGGACAGTGACGTTTCCTTTGCAGAGTTGTTTTGAAGATTAATGACATTACTGCCTGTGATTAAGTACTTGGCATACTGTCGGTACTCAGCAAATGTTAGTGTCCCTCTTCCTCTTTTTCACAAGGTACAGGAAATAACAGCTACAAGGGCCTAATTCTAATCAGTAAGACTGCTGATTATTGCCATAGTAAAACTGACAAATTCCTTGGTAAAAAAATATAATCATTCAAGAGATTTTCACATATTGAGGTTTATGGGGTAAATATTCTAGTTCAAAACTGATTCAGCTTGAACTAAAGAAGCCTGACTTATGGCCTTTCAAACACACATTGTGCATCTGCTTTAACCATTAAAGAATGTACTCTCAACACAAGAATGCCTACTTCCCCTCCTATGCCTGTATTGATAATGCCTATATTTGTCCGTTTCTGGACATCAGGGTCATGTTGACCTGCTAATTTGCAGCTGAATACCTCTTTGAAACTTTGATGACTGTATATCTTGACCATGTTTGATATATGCTCTTTGTTCTAAAAAGGTATAAGACTGTACTGAAAACCATGATTCTCCAGAACTTTCTTCCTTTGTGGAAACTGACTTCCTGGGTTATAATCCTCACCCTGGCTCAAGTAAAACTCACTTTATCTCTGCTACCTATAGAATGGTTATTCATTATTTTGTATTGACAACCACATAATCTCAAAGTTAATGTGGAAGTTGACCAAATTGGAAAAAGCTGAGCATTGTAATATTTTAGACTGTGAGAATTAGATTTCCAAAATTTCAGAGAAAATACTGGTATCAAATCCTCAATGGGAAAAAAAGAAAATCAAGAACATAGCAAGATGCCAGAAAATGTACTTGAGTCCGATGAAAAGAAATGGAGAAGATACCCAAATAACCTTAAGAGATATAGCTAAGATAAATAGGAAGAAGTTACCAGAAAACAGATTTCGACTCAAAATAAGCATTGTCTAGTAATCAGTACAGTTCAAACTAGGAAAAATGGCAGCCTTGGGAGATAATAAATCTTCATCCTTCAGGTGCAGAAGGAGTGAGTATTTGGTGCAAATGTTTTAGAGGATGTTTGGCCATTGAATAGTAAGTTGAACTTGATGACCATTAAGTTTCTTTTTATTCTAAAAGTTCATGAGGCTATGTTCAGGGAACAGTGCTGTGGGGAAAAAAGTGTGAAAGAGAAATATCACAGTTGAGGAAATTCAGCGAGGAGCAAGCTAACCCCCAAATAGCTCTCTAGCTCCTAAGAACATTACCATTTTGTCATTTGGAAACAGGAAATTTAAAAAAGAAATTTTAAAAACTAATGTTACTGGCAAATCACAACGGCCTTGACAGGCTTGGAAAGAATGATTCATCATATGTTAGAGTTAAGAAGGATGTTGAAGATCTTCTTGTCCAATCCCCTCAATTTATTAGATGAAGAAACTAAATTCAAGAAAAATTGGTCCTAAGTCACTTAGCTGGTTAATCACAGAAGCAAGACTTCAATGTAGACTTTCAGATGCAACTGTCAAAGAGGCTTTAAAACTTGTTTACATTTTTAGGTATCATGAGAACTAGACAGAAAGAATTTTTTTGGCATTGTTCCTTCAACTGACATTTAAAACTCTAGATTCCAAAGGTTGCTACAAATTGCACTTTACTAGAGGATAATTGTATAGATATTTTTACTTCTTTTAGGACTTTCCAAATACACAGATCCTTTATTTTTTCAATTATGAATCATATCCAGGTGGTGAGATACAGAAATCTTGCAAATATATTGAAAGTCAGGATTTAATCATCTGTGTACTTGTGAACTATTCCAACATGAAATATATTTACACCCACATTAGCTAATCTTATATAATTATCATGCTTGAGTTTTTATAATTGAAAAAATTGTGATTCTTTTTCTCCTTGTAAATGAATGTGAAATTAATATTGCGGAAATTTCATGTTTATATATTTCTTTTTTAGAGTGTAACACCGTTGCTGTTCCACTATGATCAAAATACCCCCAAAAGACTATTTATAGAATATAGAAATTTAAAGTATTTTGGGAAAGTGTTTATGAAATAAAAATATAAAAACATTTATAATCTTAAAAACATAAAGTATCACAAAATGCATAGATATAAGGCAATAGACCAAAATCTTAACAGTATATCTTCCTCACTTCTCTGTTTTGCAAATTTTCTATAGTTATCATGTATTCACAGCAACAACAAAAATAATTTTATATTCTACAGTTTAAAATTAAACTAAAAAAGAAAACGATATGAAAATCTGATTTGCTAAACTAAGCCAAAAGCTCATTCATTCTCCACCTGAGTGGATA
This sequence comes from Equus quagga, assembly GCF_021613505.1. Classification (NCBI taxonomy): domain Eukaryota; kingdom Metazoa; phylum Chordata; class Mammalia; order Perissodactyla; family Equidae; genus Equus; species Equus quagga. The sequence continues at coordinate 85,687,477 of NC_060275.1, forward strand.
AAGTTAATTAATACATAGGATATAATTTGATATTTACAAATAAATACATAAACTTTATTGAATGCTGCTACAGAGCGCTGTTTTAAATAAACATTTATCTATATGTCCCCTTGGGTAGCCCATAATAAGTAACTGAACAATCTCAATGAGTTTCAAATGAATATGAATGCTGAATGTTGATTGCTTTAATGTTAATGTAGTACATGGCATTAAGAAATCTACTCACCATATGCTTTCCTTTTCCTTCGTAGTTTCCTGTGCATCTACTGAAATTATGAAGAAAGTTTCTGAATCTTATTCAGCCTGAATCCAGCTGGAGATCATTTTCAAACTAATATGCATCTGATATGAACATTAAATTTATGAATTCTTAAAAAAGAGAAATATTATAATGACTTAGTTTATAGAGGTCTTTGCTTATCAAAGGTTACAGGTAACTTGGCTTTCCAAATTACTGTTTCCTGTCCGGTTTTGCCAGTTGAAATTGCTCTTTCAGACATAGGAATAGCTTATTCTAAAGAAATCCTATCAACATTAAAAGATTTTCCATTATAACTAAACAGAACACCTATGAGATAAACTAAAACTGGTTCTTGACTGGCAGTTGTGTCATGTTTTTTTGGACATTTAAACAATCTATTTACTGAAATTTATGCTAGTTTGAAATATATTTATAAATACCACTCGCCCATGCAGTAATGGCCAATTTAAAAATAAACACCTATTTGTTTAAGAAAACTATACACTCAGAAATAAATATTATGTGTGCACCCTGAAAATCCTGTGCAAAAAGAAAATAAGCAAGATAAAATATCATGTGTAATAGTTAGTAGTTTATAGATACATGTTTCCACTGGTTATCCACTGGCATATTATTAATCAACATCAAAAATATCAACTAAGCAGCAAATTATGTAGATCTCATTATCAAGAGTATTACATATTGGGTATCCACTGGAGTCCAGAATAAGAACGAATGGGATACCTAGTTTGATCCTTCATTTCTTTCTCTAATAGTCTTATTTCTAAATTCCTATATTCAGTTAAATAAATCCTTATTTATCCTCTCTCCACACTACTTCTATTGTTTCTGGGCGTGGATAAATATCAACCCCTCCTTACTAGTGATAGCAGAGTAACAAAGTTTATGAAGAAATTTATTATGGATGTTTTATTCTAACTTTCCAGTCCAATAATTCTCTCTTCAGTTGTGTTTATAACCTTTCGGTGGGCAGACTCTAAGATGGTACTCAATGATTCAGACCTCTTCTTGTTTATGCCCTTGCATAATCCCCTCCCCTTGGTTATGGACTGGACATAGTGACTTGGCTTCTGACCAATAGTCTTGTTAGCAGACTCTCTCTAGGGTCTCTCTGCTAAGCTGCCATGATGTGAGCTGCTCTCACAAAGACGTTAATATGGCAAGGAACTGAAGGATGCCTCTACCCAACAGCCAGTAAGGAAGTGAGACCCTGAATCCAACAACCTGCTAGCAACTACATAAATTTGAAGCAGATACTTCCCTAGCTGAACGTTAGGGTGAGACCCTTCCCCTGGCCAATATTTTGATTGCAGGCTTGTGAAAGACTCTGAAGCAGAGGACTCAGTTAAGCCATGCCTGAACTCCTGACTCACAAAATTGTGAGATAATAAATGTGTGTGGTTTTAAGAAGCTAAGTGTGCATTTATATGTTATGCAGAATAGATAACTAAGAAATGTTTTGAGTTAATTTTATTTACTGTTTTGTTTTTCTACTTCTCAAATATTTGGCTTTTTTGCAAATCTACAGTGACATTTTTTACAGTTTCCAGTTCTATACTGAAATTTTCAATCTTTTATTTTATCTCTTTGAGCATAGTAAACATATTCATTTTAAAGTCTATCTCAAAATCTAAACATTTGGTGCCTCTTTGGATCTGTTTCTATTGTTTCCACTGGTTTTCATTCCTGCTGTCTTTCTCCTCCTGTGCTCAGTTATTATATGGAAATACTGTATTCAACAAAGTGTTTGTAAAACTAATTTGAGACCTAGGAAAATGTTCTCTTTCTCTATGTTCACACGTTTCAGATTCCTAGGGATATTAGAAATCTCAGGTCACATTAATCCACTTTCAAAAGTTCAGGTTTTCCTGAGCTATGCAGATGACTTGATTGATTCTAAGCTTCTATGTGTATAGTTTACTTCCAGTTCACCTCTACCCCTAAGACGTGGTCCTTTAGGGTCTCAAACCAAGGAATTCTACCAGGGTCCCAACCCTGGAGATCCTGTACTCTAATTTTTGTCCTGCTAATCTCAGAAGGCTGTCGAAATGTTAATCCTCCTCTCAGCTTCAAAGCCCTTCTGGGTTAACAAATCCCCCTTCCAGGGCAAAAGCAGGCACAATGCCAGGCTCAACTTTCTGACTTTCATTTTCTCCCAGATATCAGTTTAACAATTATTCACTACCTTATTAGCTCTCCGATGTCTTCAAGTGGGTGTTTGTTATATTTAGTCAGATATTATAGCAGGAAGAATGGACCAAATAATCTAGGCCACCAGTTTGGGAAACAGAGTTGAAGTTTTGGGTTGTTTTTATGATTTACCTCTTGGGTTTGTAGCCAGCCTGTATTTGAACCACCAGTTGGGCACCTTGTCTAGTCTGATAAGGGTTCAACCCTGTAAGAATATCCTAACCATTCTTCCACAACTGGGGAGATCAGTGCTATAGACAACCCAGTTTGGGCTAGGAAGGGGAACTGCATACTCAGTGTAGTGTCCAAATATTCTCGGGCTGGCCATATTTGTTCTATGAAAATGAACAAAATTTCTCCCAACTTCGTGATAAATAAACTGCCAAAACAAAACAAATTAGGATTCACCTTGCCGTTCATTTAGCCGAAGAGGAAGGGAAGACAAGTATGTGTATTGTGCCAGGTATCTTTCTATGTCATCCTCCAACTCAAAGACCAGGATTTATTTTATTTAATTATCTCAAATGAAATTGAATTCCTCTGAATTTATCATTACTATAATGTTTGTTGTTAGAAAATCGAGATTTCTAGAGCCAAAAAAGTAATGGTAAAGGTTGAGTTTTGCCACCAATAATACAAGTTTTTAATAGTAATCTGGACCTCAGGAACAAAACGTTTGACAGAAATGAGTGAGGTATGCTGGATAATGTTAGCCAGGTAAAGAAAGGAGAAATCGAGTAGGGGGACTGGGACAAACTGGAGAGAGTATGTCCCCTCTAAAGGGACTCAGAGCAGACAATTTCCAGTTCCTGTCCATTGTCGGTGTGCAAAAATATAAACCTGGAGTTGCCAGATCTTACAATTTTTTAAAAGAATCTAAAATCTGGATGTTTCATAACCTTTCTCTCTTTTAATGTTGGCAACTAAAACAAAAAACCACACTGTATGGGGTAATGAATGGCATAAACAAAGCTCAATTGCCAAACTAAATTATATCTGATACGCATTCCAGTTTTAAATCCTGTCCACCTTCTTTATTGTATTTTTAATGATTGAGAGAAAACTTCTTGAAAGACTTCAGAAGATTCTAATAAAGTGCTTATAGCATACATTTGTTATTTTGCCAACAAAAGTCTTTTACATGGACTGAAGACCCAAAGAAACACTTTCAAGTGGCTAAGCATCATGCAAGCTTTGATTTTCCTAAGATCAGGACAGTTTTTAGCAATGCAAATCTAGAGTCAAAATGATAATTAAAAAGTACAGCTAGCTTATTTATAAAGCTATTTGGGGTACATATGCTGCATTATGGAGCTCTACAAAATGAATAAGGCCATAAGGCCATAGCAAAAATGAATGTGATGGCTCCCATTTTAAATATATGCATCACATCTAAAAGATATGATGCTTGTCAATATCTTTACATCAGCACACAATTTTCGTAAAAGTATTCTAAGGGTGTCTATTTGAATTGAAACAGTAAAGTGTTAAGTTTACAATAATTTACACTGTTATCTAATTTGAAAATAAAGAGTGGTTACTTTCTTCTGTTTTCAAGTTTTCTAAACTGGCTATGTGTGAGGTTTGGCTGAGTAAGTCTACACATCACCAAGCAAGCACTCAGGTAAAATTTCATCTATTTTGTCCCCAAACTAAACAGGTAAAAATGAAATGAGATCCCATTTGCATTTATCAACTTGAATTTCACATCAATTCATTTCTAGAGAACATTACTTACATTTTAAATCCAACAATGGTTCCTTTACATAATTTTAAAAACAAATCAAATTAACTTACAACCATAACTTTCTGTTAAAAATGCAAAAAACTAAAATCACAACCCACACATTAAACCTCAGACTTATGTACAAACTATTATAACAGTTTCAAAAGCCAATTTCAGTGTCGAATGCTATTTACAATAGGTTTAGAAAGTGAAATGCAGAATTCTGTAGGATGACAAGGAACGCAAAATGCACTCAGGATCTGAGTCAGAATTCAGTACTTTTTACACAGAGGGGAAAAACAGAAATGTGACTGAGAAATACAGATTAAGTTTTAAAAAAGGATGGCTTACAGAAACATCACTTAAAGCCGGCTAACTGGGAGAGTACTGTTAAAGTTATGTAGCGATGTAAGCTAACTTAATGCAGAAATAAGTTTATTTGACTAGTAATTATTGCCTAATTTTAGTCTACAATGCAGTTATTATTCACCAAGATAGTAATAGTGTCTGTATATTTGGAATATTATTACCTATAAATTCTCATTCTTTGTGGAATCATGTTTTCTTCCTTGGTTTTTATTGTTATTGCTATTGTTCTTTGTTTTATAAAATGTTCTTACCAAACTTTGGACAAGTAGGAAGGCTTTTCATGATAAATGTAACCTAGTACAATCAAAGATTGGTCAGTATTGATGTTATAACCTGCGGATTTGTTTTATTTCTATTCTCAATATTCTCTGTAGCATTTTTTCCCGATTTATTTTCCCTTTCTTACTTTCTCCTGCCTGTATCCAAAGCCGTATTTTTTTCTCATTTCTATACAGGCATATCTTGTTTTATTGCACTTTGCTTTATTGCACTTTGTAGATATTGCCCTTTTTACAAATTGAAAGTTGGTCGCAACCTTGCATTATGGAAGTCTATCAGCACGATTTTTCCAACAGCGTTTGTTCACTTTGTATCTCTATGTCACATTATGGTAATTATCACAATGTTTCCATCTTTTTCATTATTATATTTGTTATGGTGATCTGTGATGAGTGATCTTTATATGCTACTGTTGTAATTGTTTTGGGGCGCCACTAAGAGCACCCACATAAAACAGTGAACTTAGTCGATAAGTGTGTGTGTTCTAACTGCTCCACTGACCAGTTTTTCCCCCATCTCTCTCCCTCTCCTCAGGTCTTTCTATTCCCTGACACACAACTATATTGAAATTAGGCTAATTAATAACCCTACAATAGCCTCTAAGTGTTCAAGTGAAAGGAAGAGTTGCATGTCTCTCACTTTAAATCAAAAGCTAGAAATGATTAAGTTTAGCAAGGAAGGCATGTTGAAAGCCAAGACAGGCTGAAGGCTAGGCCTCTTGCACCAAACAGCCGTGTTGTGAATGCAAAGGAAAACTTCTTGACAGGAATTATAAGTGCTAATCCAGTGAACACATGAATAATAAGAAAGTGAAATGGCCTTGTTGTTACCAAACACAAACACAGATTCATTTACCCATCACACAAGAGGGCCAATAAAGAGACACTAGGTTTGTGGCAAGGAAAGAGGTTTACTATTATCAAAAGGCAGCTAGACGAGGAGATGGGAGTTAGAACTCAGATCCACCTCCTGGAAGGGAAAATGGTATCTAGGGTTTTAGATAGCAGATGGGGAGCATGTGGCCTTGCTGGTTGGTGTCTTCCCATCGGCCTGTGTTTGGCCTTGAATCTTGACATCTGAACCTTGAACTTCTGGGAAAGACAGCTCACTCACATACTAAGGAGGGACAGAAAAACCTAGTTAATTTTGAACAACAGTTGATTATGTTGAATATGCGCAGTTGCAGTTAGTAAAGCTTATCGCAAAATTTTTTGCTCTAGGGAAGATTTTTTAACCCCTTAGTTCTTGGTTTCAATCCCCCATTTTCAGTGGTTCATTCTACAATCTTGTGGGATTAAGAGCATCATCTCAAATCTGGCTACTTCCTGCTGAATGGGGGTGTCATAAGGGAGCCATGGAATGGAACTTGATCTATCTGGTAAAATGACTTTTAGTGGTTGTTTTGGTAGGGGTTTTACAAGGCATTGTCATAACCTATGTTGTAAATGTATATATAAGCTGTAACAACAATAGACATCACAACAGAGGCAAATACCAACAAAGATGACAGCAATTAGAAATATCAGTAACTTTTTCCACCAGGTCATCCCTGAACCCCCAAACCAGGAAGCTCTGATAATGTCATTGGGTGTTCAGGTATCTTTTGAGTGGCAAGTTGTCCAGCTTGTTTGCAGTGCTTCAGGAACAAGGGTTATTTCAGTTCTCAATGATTCCAAATGGAAAATGTTAATTTGGAGATCTGTACCAGATATTTGAGAAGACTAGAATAATTCAGGATTCAGTCCAGTCCAGTTTATAGGTAGAAAACAAAACCTTAAAGAAAATTAACAGAACCAGAATCCAACATTCACAAATGTGTATTATAGTTTTTATTGAAACATAATTTTTTAACCTAAAATTACCCTGATTTTTACCAAAGATAGCCAAATTAAGACTTATTGGTTTGCAAAATCAGTTCAGTTTCAATAAACTTGGCCCAATTATTTACATAAGTACAGCAAGAATAGCAATTGATCATATAGACTCTTTTAAATCTGCTTTGCTGAAACTTTTTGTAAAGAATATATAATGGAATTTTAAAGGCCTCTTGAGACCAGGAAAATCAAAGCATGGACTTGTCATAAGACTCTGCCTGCAATATCTACAGATTTGGGTGAATTCCTCTCTTCTCAAGGTTCCCAAAAATATCCTGAGGGTTCTTTGCACCTGCCAGAGAAATGACCTTCTTTAATCACCTGGTAAATTTGCTGAGAACCATATAAGCAAGATACCAGGCCAATATTTCCAAGTGTCTTTATTTTACAAAATCCACTCTTTGCTCCCCTAAAGCTGTCTGGTCAGATCTGAGTGTCTGTATGTTTTCCTCAAATATAGGATTCTAGTCAAGCCTTGTTAATATAACAAATGTTTCCAATTATGTCCTGTTATAAGGAGAACAGATTCTTACTGAACTTATGCTATCCCAACCTTCTGAAACCCCGACCCTGATCAGTTAGCAGCCATCAATATCGAGGCAAGACCCTCCACCAGCAAAAAGATAGTGATTTACTAAAGGCAGAGATGATGGCTAGCATTTTTTAACAATAAAGTATTTTTTCATTAAGGTATGTACATTGTTTTACATAAAACTATCGCACACTTAATAGACTACAACATAGTGTAAACATAAATTTTACATGCACTGAGGAAAAACTTCACATGACTCATTTTATTGTGATATTTGCTTTATTGTAGTGGTCTGGAACCAAACTGGCAATATCGCCAAGGTATGCCTGTAGTAGTAAATGAGTAATTTTTAAAGTTATTGGGCCTAGGGGCTGGCCCGGTGGTGCAGCAGTTAAGTTCGCAGATTCTGCTTTGGTGGCCTGGGGTTCAGCGGTTTGGATCCTGGGTGCGGACATGGCACTGCTTGGCAAGCCATGTTGTGGTAGGCATCCCACATAGGAAGCAGAGGAAGATGGGCATGGATGTTAGCTCAGGGCCAGTTTTTCTCAGCAAAAAGAGGAGGACTGGCAGCAGTTAGCTCAGGGTTAATCTTACTCAAAAAACAAAAAAAATTATTGGGCCTAATATATTTTATGTGAACTAACATTACTTCATATTTAATTTAATTTAAGTATTATCCAAAATGGGCTGGAATTTAATTTAGAATGCAATATGCATAGTAATTAACTTGATTGGTCTATTAAAATATCCCCTGAAAAAAATCTAAGGCTGTCCTGTCTGGTATCTAAGTTTTCAATTTTCAGGGACCAAATATTTAGGATAGTTAAAATACCTGTATGATTAAACAGATGAATTTTATTGAATAAAATTTTCTTAAATAAATAAATAAATCAAGAAATGGTTTTTCAAATACAATTTCACAATGAAGCTGCTTATGATGGAGTAGAATTTGACATAGGATGGTGGTTCCAAATTACAGTTCACTCAAGAAAGAGAACTAGTTTCTATAATTAAGATGAATTTTTTTTTCTAATTATAAAACTAATATGTATTTTCTGAAAAATTTAGAAAACTGAAAAATTAGGGAAAAAAATTGCCCATGATCTTAATCACTCAGACCTGTTCAGTTACAATGGTGATGCTGACAGTTTAGATATGAAAAACAAAATTGAAATCAAATTGTAATTTTGAATGTGCTTATAAATATATTTAAATCTATGGTACTTGATAAGGTCATCTAAGGAAAGAGTGTGGATAAAGAAAAGGTGGAGCCTAGAGCAGAACCTGGAGGTATACCAAATTTGAAGAAATATCAGAGGAAGAACGGCAAAGGGAAAATGAAAGAATGGTCAATGAGATAGGAAGAAAATCACGAGCGTTTCATAGAAGACACTACTTCAAAACTGAATGGGTTGTCAGCTGTGCTAAATGAGTCAGATGTACAGAACTTCCTTGACTTACAATGGGTTTATGTCCCAATAAAACTATTGTAAATTGAAAATATTGTAAGTCAAAATGGCATTTAATATACCTAACCTAATGAACATCATAGCTTAGCCTAGCCTACCTTAAGTGTGCTCAGAACACTTACATTAACCTACAGTTGGGCAACCTCATTAAACCCAAAGCCTATTTGATAATAAAGTGTTGAATATCTCACCTAATTTATTGAATACTGCACTGAAAGTGAGAAATAGAATGGCTGACTGGGTACAGAATGGTTGTAAATGTATCAGTTGTTTACCCCTGTGATCACATGGCTGACTGTGAGCATCATGAGAAAGTATTGTACTGCATATCACTAGCCCAGGAAAAGATCCAAATTCAAAATTAGTAGTAATGTACAGTTTCTAATGAATGCATATCACTTTTGCAACATGTTAAAGTTGAAAAATCACAGGTTGAACCATTGTAAGTCAGGGACAATCTGTACTGAGTAAAATAAGGTCACAGAACTGCTCAATAGATTTTGCTACATTGAGGTTAATGATTGCCTATTTTGATAAGCAGTTTCAGAGGAGTTTAAATCAGATTGGACCTATACATCTCAGGAGAATCAACTAAAAATTCCTTGATTCAATGAGGTAATTAAATTGAACTTTTAGGAGCCAGCCCTGATGGTCTAGTGGTTAAAATTCGGCACTCTCACTGCTTTGGCAGCATGTGTCCATTTCCCAATCTTGGAACTGTACCACCCATCTGTCAGTTGCCATGCTGTGGCAGTGGTTCACACAGAAGAACTAGAAGGACTTGCAACTATGATATACAACTATGCACTGGGGCTTTGAGGAGAAAAAAAAAAAGAAGAAGATTGGCAACAGATGTTAGCTCAGGGTGAATCCTTCTCTGCCAAAAAAACAAAAGCTCACCACCAATGCTAATGTGCAGCCAGGATTGGAAACACCACATAGCTTAACCCCATTCAATAGAACGGGTGTTGATTTTAAATAAATTGAACTTTAACAAAATAAATTTAAAGCAATCAATAGCAGCTATCTAAAGTTATTTTTTAAGCTATAAAAAATAGAATTGGAAAGAAAAAAGTTATTTACAATTACATAAAAATCTAAGCACAGGAAATGTGTGGGAATCTTTATAAAGAAAACCTTCAATTTTGCTGAGATATAAAAGGTACAAATAAATAAGGGGATATACCAGGTCTCAAACAAGAAAGAATGACTACCTTAAGTTTACTAATTCACATCCATTTAAGAAACTTTTATTGAGTGCCTACTTCTATGATTCCAGGCACTTGGAATGGATCAGAAAAACATATAAAGGTCAAAGTTGGCAGTCTTAGCTGCTTTCAATGGGAATATCAGCCATGTTTCACCATTAAACATGAGTTGGGTGTTGACTAGAATTAGGCTCTCATGAAAGTATCCTTCCATTAATACTTACCTATTTTTCTTTCCTTTTTTAAGTAAGAATAAGAATTTTATCAAAAGCCTTATTTTTCTCTTTAGAACTACAGATGTATGCTAAATTTCCTAACATCAATCTATTACTGAATTTCCATAATTAACTCTATCCTATGAGGGTAGATTCTTTTAATTATTGTTTAAATTGCTACATTATAATTTATTTGGGATTTCTGCATTTATACTGAAATGTGCATTTTACCTACACGTTTTTGAATGATTGTTTAAAAAAACTGGGATGAGTTAACATGCAGCACAAGGAGGGCACTGATGATGCTTCTGGCAGAGGCAGTAGAGGATGGAATGTGTAGGCTCTCAAGTATAATCAGAAGCAGGTCAGAACCCACGTAACCAAAGCCATACCCAAATAGGAAAAGTTGATTACTACCACATACATGCAGGCAGAGGCTCAATTCATCGACCACCATGAAAAACTACAGCAACATGGCAAAACAGAAGGAAAATGACAACTCTCCAGAAACCAAACCTGAAGCTACAAAAGATTACAATCTGACTGACAGAGAATTCAAAATAGCTGCCATAAAGAAACTCAGCAAGTTACCAGAAAATTAAGAAAGACAGTTCAACGAGCCCAGGAATAAAATTAATGAACAGAGGGAATACTTCACCATAAAGCTTGAAGCTCTGCAACAAATAAACATACAAATTCTGGAAATAAAGAACAAAATTAATCAGATAAAAAATAATGTAGAAAGCATTAAAAATAGAGTAGATCTTATGGAGGAGAGAATCAGTGAGCCTGATGATAGAAACATAGAAATGATTCAGGTAGAGGAGGAGAGAGAATTAAGATTTTTTAAAAATGGAGAAATTCTTTGATAAATATTCGACCTAATTAGTAAAAGTAACATAAGGATTATAGGTATCCCAGAAGGAGAAGAGGGGGAGAAAAGAGAGACAGCTTATTCAAAGAAATAGTAGCTAAGAATTTCCCAAACCTGGAGAAAGAACTGGACATGCAAGTACATGAAACAAATGGAACTCCTAATTACATCAATGCAAAAAGACCTTTTTCAAGGTATATAATATAAAAACTGTCAAAAGTCAATGACAAAGAAAAAATATTAAGGGCAGCAAAAGAGAAGAACCTACAACCTCCAAAAGGAACTCTCATCAGGCTTTCAGCAGATTTCTCAGCAGAAACCTTACAGGCTAGGAGAGAGTGGAATGATATATTCAAAATACTGAAAGACAAAAACTTTCAGCCAAGAATACTCTATCAGGCAAAATCATCCTTCAGATACGACAGAGAAACAAAAGTTTTCCAAGACAAACAAAAGCTGAGGGGGTTCATCACCTCTAGACCTGCCCTACAAGAAATATTGAAGGGAGCCCTGCTATGTGAAACAAAAAGGCAAAGGTTTACAAAGCTTTGAGCAAGGAGATAAATTGACGGACAAAATCAGAAAATTGCAGCTTTATATCAGAATAGGTTAGCTAGGATGAAGGGTGAAGGATGAAGGGAAAGAAGGCATCAAAAATAACTATAAGCACTTCAATTGGTCACAAACTCCTAACACAAAAAGAATAATTTGTGACAACAGTAACAATAAGTGTACACAACAATAACTATAAACACTGCAATTGCTCACAAACTCATAACACACACAAAAAAAATAACGTGACAAGAAAAACATAGAAGGGGAAGAGGAATGGGATAGAACCTGTATAAGCTAATGGAGATAAGAGGCTATCAGAAAAAAGACTCTCATCTATGAGATCTTTTATATAAACCTCATAGGAACCACAAAACAAAAAATTCAGAGCAAAGCCACAAATCCTGAGAAAATCATCACAGAAAACCACCAAACTGAAATGGCAGATGGAAATACAAGGAGTAAGAAACAATGGAAATATAGAACAACAAGAAAACAAAAAATAAAATGGCTGTATTAAGTCTTTATATATCAACAATCACTCTATGTGTAAATGGATTGAATGCACCAGTCAAAAGACACAGAGTGGCTGGATGTATTAAAAAGCAAGACCCAACAGTATGCTGCCTCCAGGAAACACATCTCAGCTCTAAAGACAAACATTAGAGTGAAGGGATGCAAGATGATACTCAAAGTAAAAGAAAGTGGGTGTAGCCATACTTATATCAGACAAAGCAAACTTCAAGAGAAAAAAGATAAGTGACAAAGATGGGCATTATATAATGATAAAAAGGACATGCCATCAAGAAAATATAACACTTGTTAATATATATATATACTCTAAATATAAGAGTACCAAAATATATAAAGCAACTATTAACAGAACTTAAGGGAGAAATTGACAGCAACACAATAATAGTAAGGGATCTTAATACTCCAATTACGTCAATGGATAGATCATCCAAACAGAAAGTCAACAAGGACACAGTAGCCTTAAATGAAACACTAGACCAGATGGACTTCATAGATATATAGTACATTCCATCTAAAAACACAAGAATACACATTCTTCTTGGGTGCACATGGAACATTTTCAAAGACAGACCATATCTTGGGAAACAAAGCAAGCCTCAACAAATTTAAGAAGATTGAAATCATATCAAGTATCTTTTCAATCACAATGCAATGAAACTAGAAATCAACTACAAGAAAAAAGCTGAGAAAGTCACAAACATGTGGAGAATAAACAACATGCTACTGAACACCTACTGGATCAATCAAGAAATCAAAAGAGATATCAAAAAATAGCCAGAGACAAATGAAAATGAAAACACAATATACCAAGCCTATGGGATGTAGCAAAAGTGGTACTAAGAGGGAAATTTATAGCAATACAGGCCTATGTTAAAAAAAAACAAGGAAAATCTCAAATAAACAAGCTTACACTATAACTAAAAGAACTAGAAAAGGAAGAACAAAGCCCAAAGTCAATAGAAGGAAGGAAATAATAAATATCAGAGAGAAAATAAACAAAACAGAGACTAAGAAAACAATAGAAAAGGCCAATGAAACTAAGAGATGGTTCTTTGAGAGGGTAAACAAAATTGATAAACCCTTAGCCAGACTCACTAAGAAAAAAAGACAGAAGACTCAAATAAATAAAATCAGAAATGAAAGAGGAGAAATTATAAGAGACACCAAAGGAATACAAAAGATTATAAGAGGATACTATGAAAAGATATACATGAACAAATTTTATAATCTGGAAAAAATGGATAAATTGTTAGACTCATACAACCTCCCAAAACTGAATCAAAAATAGAGAGTCTGAATAGATCAATCACAAGCAAAGAAATTGAAACAGTAATAAAAAATCTAGCAAAAAACAAAAGTCCAGGACCAGATGGCTTCTCTGGTGAATTCTACCAAACATTCGAAGAAGATTTAATTCCTATCCTTCTCAAATTACCCTGAAATACTGAAGAGGATGGGATGCTTCCTAACTCATTTTATGAGGCTAATATTACTCTGATACCAAGGTCAGACAAGGACGGGGCTAATATTACTCTGATACCAAGGTCAGACAAGGACAACACAAAAAAGGACGATTACAGGCCAAAATCGCTGATGAACATAGATGGAAAAATCCTCAACAAAATATTGGCAAACTGAATACAGAAAGACATTAAAAGGATCACACACCATGATCACATGGGATTTATTCCAGGGACGCCAGGAAGGTTCAACATCCACAAATCAATCAATGTGAAAAGCCACATTAAAAAAATGAAGAATAAAAATCACATGATCATCTCGATAGATGCATAGAAAGCATTTGACAAGACCAAACATCCATTTATGATGAAAACTCAATAAAATCAGTATAGAAGGAAAGTCCCTCAACATTTTAAGGTGATACCTGACAAACCAACAGCCACCATCACACTTAATGGTGAAAAACTGAAAAGCATTCCTATGAGAACAGGAACAAGACAAGGGTGGCCACTCTCACCACTCTTATTCAAGACAGTACTGGAAGTTTTAGCCAATGCAGTTAGGCAAGAAAAAGAAATAAAAGGGATCCAAATTGGAAAGGAAGAAGTAAAATTCTCATTATTTGTGGATGACATGATTGTACATATAGAAAACCCTATAGAATGCATCAGAAAACTGTTAGAAATAATTAACAAATACAGCAAAGTTGCAGGGTATAAAATCAATATACAAAAATCAGCTGCATTTCTATACACTAATAACAACTTAGTAGAAAGGGAGGTCAAGAATACAATCCCATATACAATCACAGCAAAAAGAATGACATACCTAGGAATAAATTTCGCCAAGGAGGTGATAGACCGACACAACGAAAACTAGAAGACATGATTAAATCAAAGCAGACATAAAGAAATGGAAAGATATTCTGTACTCATGGATTGGAAGAATAAACATAGCTAAAATGTCCATGTTACATATAGCAATGTATTACATATAGCATACATATACATATATTACATATAGCAATCTACAGATTCAATGGAATCCAAATCAGAATCCCAATGACAACCTTCATGGAAATAGAACAAAGAATCCTAAAATTTATAAGGAACAACAAAAATTCCACGTAGCCAAAACAATCCTAGGAAAAAAGAACAAAGTTGGAGGTATTACAATTACTGAATTCAAAATATACTATAAAGCTATAGTAATCAAAACAGCATGGTACTGGCAGAAAAACAGACACACAGATCAATGGAACAGAATTGAGAGCCCAGAAATAAAACCACATACCTATGGACAACTAATCTTTGACAAAGCAGCCAAGAACATATAATGGAGAAAGGACAGTCTCTTTAATAAATGGTGTTGGGAAAACTGGACAGCCACATGCAAAAGAATGAAAGTAGACCACTATCTTACACCATACACAAAAATTAACTGAAAATGGATTAAAGACTTGAATGTAAGACCTAAAACCATAAAACTCTTAGAGGAAAATATAGACAATACACTCTTTGACATTGGTGTTAGCAGTATCTTTTCAAATTTCATGTCTACTCAGGCAAGGGAAACCAAAGAAAAAATAAACAAATGGGACTCTATCAGATTAAAACGCTTCTGCATGGCAAAGGAAACCATGAACAAAATAAAAGACAACGCACCAACTCGGAGAAGATATTTGCAAATCATATATTCAACAAGGGGTTAATTTCTGAAATATATAAAGAATACACACAACTCAACAAGTAAGAAACAAACAACCTGATCAAAAAATGGGCAGAGGATATGAAGAGACATTTTTCCAAAGAAGCTATACAGATGGCCAAAAGGCATATGAAAAGATGTTCAACATCACTAATTATTAGGGAAATGCAATTCAAAACTACCTTGAGATATCACCTCACACCCATCACAATGGGTATAATTAACAAGACAAAAAATAACATGTGTTGGAGAGGATGTGGAGAAAAGGGAACCCTCATACACTGCTTGTGGGAAGGCAACTGGTGCAGCCACTATGGAAAACAATATGGAGATTCCTCAAAAATTCAAAAATAGAAATACCATATGATCTTGCTATCCTACTACTGGGTATTTATCCAAAGAACATGAAATCAACAATTCAAAGAGATTTATGCACCCCTATGTTCATCGCAGCATTATTCACAATAGCCAAGATGTGGAAGAAATCCAAGTGCCCATTAATAGATGAATGAATAAAGAATACATGGTACATATATACACAATGGAATACTACTCAGACATAAAAAAGACAAAATCGTGCTATTTGCAACAACATGGGTACATCTTGAGGGTATTATGTTAAGTGAAATAGGTCAGACATTGAAAGCCAAACACCGTATGATTCACTCATGTGTGGAGGATAAACAAACACATAGATCAGGGAGAACAGATTAGTGGTTACCAGAAGGGAAGGGAGTGGAGGGAGTGAAAGGGGTAAAGGAGCACATATGTTTGGTGATGGATAAAAACTAGACTATGGTGAACATGATGCAGTCTATAGAGAAACTGAAGTATAATAATATATACCTGAAATTTACAGAATGTTATAAGCCAATACGACCTGAATAGAATTTTTAAAAGTATTGGGAGGAGTTAATAAAATGAATTAAGTAGCATTCCAAACTTTGGGTTCACTTCATGGAAATTTTAAAGAATTCACAGATAAATTGTATTGCTCTGTATCCTTGTGGGGAGGTTTCTTATGAAGTTTTCTGTTTCTTTTTGTTTATATTTCTTAGGGAAAAATGTCCAAATTAATTTCTTATATATAGTATTTTCTTGTGTATCTAGAACCTCTGCCATGTATATTGCTTCACCTTTTCCAATTATCTTTTCTTTTTCCTTTTGATTAGATTTGCCAGAATATTAACTCTTTTACTAACATGGGAGGGGCTAGGAGAAAGAACCAGTTATTGCATGTACTTGTTGATTTTGTTCTCTCTTTTCCAATTTACTGTTTTCTACGTTTGTATTTTCTTCTGATTCTCCTTAGGTTTTTTTTAACTCTTCTGGCAAATGCTGATTCTTTATTTTCTTACTTTATATAAATACATAACATTATCAATTTCCCAGTAAGTACACTGGTAAACAGATAAACAGACCTCAAATCTAAGACTGCAAAGAGCAAAAGATACAGAGCTTTCTGAGTTTTGAGATTAGCAAAAATTTCTTTGAACTTCATGTTTTATCTTTTATAATATATGTGGGTTTTTCTACTCTACTCCATGTGTTTTAATATAAAAATATTCCTTCTCAGAGTATTAAAGCAAAGTTCATTAACAATTGCAGAAGACATTCTTTTTATCCAGTGGTTCTCTCCTGCAGGACCTTCGCGCATCCCCAGCAGTAAATGGATTCAGGATAACTTTGGCTATATCCCACTACTTTTATGTGCAGGATTTGCATTTTAGTCGAGTTAAAGTTTTACTTTTACATTAACAAAATGCTTTCTTGGTTAAACAAAGCAATTTTGTCAAGCATAGGAAATATACAAACGTCTAGATCATATAAACATACATGTAACTAAAAATGGAAAAGCAAGTAAGACAACTATCTTTCATTTTTACATTGTGATATAGCTCTGGGAGTGTTTGATTACATATTGAATATCCTGTCCAGGCAAATTAGTAGGAACTCAATAGTCATTTAAGAATATACTTTTATTGTCAAATGATTAGATGTTTCTGGCCCAAAACTACATTAATATTTTCTGGGTATATTGTGGTGTGGATAGAGTCCCTGAGCTATATAATTCCTGCTTTTAATAATTTCTTGACACTTTCTGTAGTCTAAGAAGTGATTTGGCACATGTTCTATCATATTTTAAAAGATCTATTCTGTTTGTAAGGTACAAATTTTTTTTTTTTTTTTTGAGGAAGATTAGTGCTGAGCTAACCTCTGCTGCCAATCCTCCTCTTTTTGCTGAGGAAGACTGGCCTAGAGCTAACATCCATGCCCATCTTCCTCAACTTTATATGTGGGACGCCTGCCACAGCATGGCTTGCAAGTGGTGCCATGACTGCACCGGGGATCTGGACGGGCCAACCCTGGGCCACCAAAGCAGAACATGTGAACATAACTGCTGCGCCACGGGGCCAGCCCCAAAGGTACCAAATTTTTTAATTAACTTTACTAATTGCTCCTTATTTTCAGTTATTTTGATTTCTTAAGACTAAGATTTACTTCAACATTTCATATACTGATTACAATTTGCAATACAAAATGACCTTTCAACACTGGATTTTTGCCTTGAATTCTTTGAAATTGACATCGCTAACTCTGCTTTATGCTTACATTTGCCTGATATGATTGTGTACTCTTTATTCATTTTGATCCTCCATTCATTGGTTCCTCCTATTAAGCCATTTGAAGCAAAATCAACTGCAATACATTTTCAATGAACTTATTTTATAAGGAACTTGGGTGTTGTGACATATTTTCAACTGTCCTACCTATCTTCATCTTGCCTAGTCTAGATGAGTAACTTTCCCTCCAGAAGTCTAAGCATTGCTACATTGTTTCCTAATGTTTAGTGTTAGGAGCAACTCTGAGACCAGCTAGATTTTCAGTCCTTGCTAAGTAATTTGTTTTCTTCAACTGCTTTTAGACCACACCCAACTTGGATAAGTCAAGTTACTGCCTATTTCCCAGGTAAGCCCTGATGCTTTTCACCTTCACTCACAGTTCCATCCACTTATTCTCGTTTTGAGAAAATGCCACCTATCAAAAACCAATTCAAATGCTATTAGTGCTTCAAGACATGTTCCTAGTATTCCTATCAGTCAGAATTATCCCATCCTTTATTTAAACTTATACCATTGATGCTCTACTGTAGCACTGATTACATCCACAGTGCATTTTTGGAGACTGTCTACCATAGTGGCTAGAATATGCCCTGGAGTCAGAGCACCTGGGCTCAAATTCTTATGCTGCCACTTTCCAGTTGTGTGACGTTAAGTAAGTTACTGGACAATCTGTGTCCTGTTATCCCATCTGCAAAATGGGGATAATACTACCCACCTCATAGAATGGTTGTGATGATTAAATGAGCTAAATATGTAAAATATCTAAACCACATAGTAAAATATAGTAGGTGCTATATGAAGTCTTGACATATATGTACAGGTATATATGTGTGGTGTGTGTGTGTTCTCTAACATTTGTATTGAGAAAATTGTTACAAGAGAATCAAACAGGCACTACCATAGAGGAATACGTATTCAAAGGATGGGACAATTAAATATGGATTAAATATAATCAGTTCAGGGAAAGAAAGCATTTCAACTGAACCCTAAATCTTTTAATTCCATAGTATTTTAAAAGCTCTTTCACATGCACTAGCTCCTTTAATCTTTACAGCTTTGTGAGATTATTTTGTTTTTATGAAAGCAAAAATCAAGGTTCAAATTGCCTAAGATTCAGTAAGTTAGAAAGTCAAGATTAAGAGAGATCATTGTACTTGGAGCTTGCTAGGGTTACTCTGTCTACATTTGCATTTTTCCACGAGGGATGAATGGGAATGCAATAGACAGGTTGGGACAGACAGGACCTAGGGTATAAAAGAGTTTTCCAAGCTTTGGAAACAGCTTAAATAACAGAATGGAGGAGCGAAATTACATGGGATTCTGGGAAAACTAAAAGTAAAGATGGAACACTTAGCACAATGCCTTGCAAAGTAGGCACTTGGTTGAACTGAATTACACCTTTCAAATGAGATTCCTTCAGTTTAGCAATTATTTGTGGTAAACAATCCCTTGGCTTCTAGCCGAAACATCTACTCAATATAACTGTGACCTCTCTTGAAGGAGAGGGAGGGAGGAAACAATGAAGAAAGAAAGAAAAAAACAGCTACAGTAAAGAAAAACTGTGAAGTACAGAAAGAAAAGAAAACTACAGTAAATAATGGGGTATTTTAAATATTCACAAAAGGTGGTTATATAAAATAAGTGTAAGCACGATTATACAAAGGTAATTCTTTTTGCTCACTAAAAATAGTACGAATAAACCTTAATTCTCAACAAGATTAACAATTTTACCAACTGACAATTGATTTTGAAACATAACAAACCTCGTTTCCTAATCTTTGAGACAGAGGACATGACACTGAAATACGTTAACTTTACTTGTAAGTGCTACGGTCCTAAGTTGCATATAATTCAT
Organism: Equus quagga; assembly: GCF_021613505.1. Lineage (NCBI taxonomy): Eukaryota > Metazoa > Chordata > Mammalia > Perissodactyla > Equidae > Equus > Equus quagga. Next base: position 85,707,208 of record NC_060275.1, read on the forward strand.
CAGTTATATTATTAATCTAATCATCTGTGAAACCTTGGAAAAGTCACAACTTTTTTGGGCCTCAGTTTCCTATATGTGCAGAATATTGTTCGTATTTTGAAGAGTTTTGGGTAGGGCTCTGAAACTCTATACCATGTTATTAATTTAAAAAATTAAAAATAAAAAGGAAAATATGAGAAAATATTTACACATTCTCAAGCATTTGAGTTATTCCCCTTATATTACTTTTAAAATCACACATAATTAATACCAGGTATTGAAGATAGCTCAATTAGTCTCATCAGTTAAGTCATATATAAATAAAATTATCTTTAGATCAACATACTATATCTAAAATTAAATTCTTCAGTGACATATTCTGAACAGAATGAGAGGTCTACTCATAGGTTAACGTAAGAAATATTTGTCTCAAAATCAATTTATTTAATATTTGACAGAAGTCTCATCATCAAAAATCCTTTTATTGTTCCTTTGGTAAAATTTAAGTATTTCCAAAGTCCTGAATCAAATGTTTTCTCTTAGTTTTCCAATGGCTGTGATTTGTCTTCTTTTGGTCTATTCAGTAGAAAGTGAACCAACTGGAGTAGAACATCATCATTAAAACCTTTCACATCATTGTCTTCGATTGTTTCATAAAGAGGCTTACTTTGTGTTCCCCAACATATATTTTTACGAGGGTTATTTTGATCAGCCTGTGTAGTCAGTGCCAAAGTATTTAACTGGTAGCAGAAAAAGGAAAAGTATTTTCCATCTGTGACCACACCCTGGGAGACAAAAGGTCGAGTAACATCCGCTTCGCTCCAGAATCCTGTAGAAGAGAGTCACGCTGAAATTTGACAGTATCAAATACCTCCTAAAATCTAGGTGTTTTATCTACCAAATTCCTAGAGCTCTCAAAGTTTTACCATCTCATCCATTCTAATCCTATATTCCATTTCTGTATCAAGAATTATTTTCTCCCTTCTAGTTTCCCCAAACTCATGACACATCTTTTCAACAACTTCAGTCTTCAACTTTAACTCACTTCATCTAAGAAGGGCAGCCAGCTCTATCTATGCAGATCTCCCCTACATCTGGCACTAACTACATCATTACTCATCAACTTCAAATATGTTCAAATTTCCCTATACCAGCTGCATCTACCACCCAATAACCATTATGGCCATTTACTTCACCAAATCTACAAACACCTTCAGAAAAAAACTGACTTTCTAAGGATTTCAGCCATGTCATTAGATTCATTCTGTATCTTCCTTTATGTATTTCAAATTGGTTTTATGAGTTGCTGTTGTTTTGCTCAGCGTGTCTTATGTCAACATAAGGTTCCAGGGTGTCTTAATACCTTTGCTACTCAAATTTTCTGGCTGCTTCTTGTTCCAGGCTCACTGGCTTTAATACTTTCAAACCCAACTGCCAAGGCTAAGCAGTAAGTTCACTTCCCCACACGTTTTCTTTTTTTAAAGATTTTATTTTTTTCCTTTTTCTCCCCAAAGACCCCCAGTACATAGTTGTACATTGTCTGCTGTGGGTCCCTCCAGCTGTGGCACGTGGGACGCCGCCCCAGCGTGGCCCCACGAGCAGCGCCATGTCCGCGCCCAGGACCCGAACCAACGAAACACTGGGCCGCCTGCAGCAGAGTGCGCGAACTCAACCACTCGGCCACGGGGCCAGCCCTCCCACACATTTTCTATCAGCCTTAATGGAGATAGCCAACGAATAATGTTAAAACATGGAATTAACTATACTGTAAAAAGAAGTATTTTATCTTTCATGAATAAACAGCATCATTTTAAAATCTTCAAGAAAGTTTCCTCTCACCTTTTCTGATTCTTTCTACCCCTATTCCTACTCTCTCCATTTATTTCCATTATAGAAACAAAAATCAAAATTATGAGTATAAGGTTAAATTACATACACACACACACACACACACACACACACACACACACATACATATATAGGAAAAACGTGAGCCTGGCAGTAATTAAATCTGTATTAAAATCCTCCTGGATATTTATAGAGGATTAATCGAGTTACATATTATATTACTTCAGGTTTTGCAATAAAATCCAAATGGCTCACAATGTGCTCTAATCAGTGCTATGTGATAAAGCTGCTGACTTCCTCTATCTCACCCTCTAGCATTCTCCCCCTCCTTTTCTTCACTAGCTTTCAGGTTGTTCCTTAAATACTTCAAGTCTGTTCCCACCTCAGACAACTTACTTGCCATTCCTCTTGCCTGGAAGTGTCTTTCCCCCAAGTTTGTGCATAGGCAGCTCCTTACCATTCAGGTCTCAGTTCAAATGTCATTTTTTTAGAGACCTCTCCAGAATCACTCTGTTTGAATGGATTCTGCCCTACACCTCATTTATACTTGCACCCCATAAATCATTTTACCCCTTATCTAGTATATTTTCTCCATAGTCTTATCACTAGCTAAAAATAGTACATGTTTATTATCTTGTACTCTCCTCACTATAATATAAACTCCAGGAGAGTAGGATCTGTCTGTCTCATTCAACACTGTATCTGCAAGGCCAGCAGTGCTTGGCACATAAAAAGCATTCACTATTTACTGAATGAATGGACAATCTCCTAAACCACATCATGGATATGGCCTTCACAGACATTAAATTGGATAGCTGTGATTTAATCTAAAATTTAATCCGCCAAAGCATTTCCTTTTCTAGTTTCAGACAGCTGCTATCATTGGACTTAGTTGGGTACAGGCTTTGAAACGCCTGACAACACCATCAGAAAAAAATACATTCACACACAAGTGGTCAAAATAAAAGATCAAAGTAACTACCGCTGTGCCACTTATCAGGTGCAAATGGAAACTATGCAATTATGGATTTTAAAACAACTGTACCTTGTGCCAATGCAAAAGTTTTCAAAATGCTAAGATTCAACCTGCATTTTAACCCAAAGAAAACAATGTGAACTACTGAATTCTTAAAATGTCATAGACATCTTCCAAGAACAATAATGTTATAAAATTAGTGTTACCTTGATACATAGCTTGTGCTCCAGTCCAAGCAAAAAGGCTTGCAATAGCATTAGCTCTAAAAACAACTTCTATCTGATCAGCACAGTTCTTTTTCAAAAGCCTTTCCCTTTTGAATTTGTCAGGTAACAGATGAAACTGGGTATGTCCGTAACAGTATGGATCTGCTGTCTTTGAGCCTGAAGAGAAAAATACAAACTTTTCAGATGAAATGCACATGCAGAACATCTGGAGCACACGCCCCTAGTATTTACTTCAAACCCGCCTTTCTCCTCTACTCATTAGGTGACCGCTAGTCAAAACACACACATGGAAAGGTCAGTTTATTTATTTATTTATTTACTTTCTGCTTTATCTCCCCAAATCCCCGCCCCCCGGGTACATAGTTGAATATCTTTGTTGCAGGTCCTTCTAGTTGTGGCATGTGGGATGCCACCTCAACGTGGCCTGAGGAGCAGTGCCATGTCCGTGCCCAGGATCTGAACTGGCGAAACCCTGGGCCACCTTAGCGGAGCAGGCAAACTTAACCACCCCGCCACGGGGCCGGCCCTGGTTTACTTATTTATTTTATTGATTATAATAAACTTAAATTTCACATGAAAGTACAAGCTGCTAGATGCCATTAAGCCCACATAGGATAAGTCAAAAGAACACACATAAAATTTACTTAAAATTCCATATTATTTCAGTTTTCTCAAACCCCTTAGGCTTCATAAGGAGCCTTGTTATTCTCCTGGTGACATTCACCAAAGGATACAAACACTTCATAACTTTACAAACTTCATTTATTATTTTTATGTAATAATTACATACCTTGCTCCTAATAAAAAAAAATTGATTTTTATACTAATGTCTAAGTACAAAATTAAGGGCATTAAAATTAAATGCATTAAGCATTTCATGAAATGCTGATAATCCTGCCTTTAGTGGCAATGTGCTTTCAAGCAACAGTTCCCCATAATTCACTCTCTAAGACCACAGTGACTGAGAAGGGGCCAGTAAAATAGGTCTGGGCGACAAGTATAAAGGTGCTTTCTGAAAATCTTCCTCAAATTGGTTAGGAATTGATAAATGAAGAAAAAATAGCAAAAGAATAAGCTGTATGAGGGGGGACTTCAATCCTTATTAATTTTTACATTCCTGATGGTTATCAGTGTGCAGCACAAACAGAAGGCTTTTGTAAAAGAGACAACCACTGCCTCAAGTCCAGTTCTGCACTTGTTTGCTTTTGAAAAAATACAAATTACTTTTTCTATATAAGTCAATAGAGCCTAATAAGTATAACTATTTTTTAAAGTTAAACACTGCTATTTCAGTAGAAACAAGTAAAATGTTAAACGGTGAGCTGAAAGAATATTTTCCTGCCAATTTTCATGTGTATTACAACCACCTGAGATTATGAATTGCATTGCTCATGGACCTGAACCTCTTGGTCATCAAGAATTAATTATGCAAGTTTGCACAGGACACTGTGAATACCTTTATGGCACAATATATCAAAAGAGATACTTACCAATAAATATGGTATTTTCATATTGCCGTTTAAATAATGGAAGTTTGTCTGGCTTACAATTCATAACGGGGATTTCTATAGGTACAGAATAATCCAGCGGCACAAACTTAAAAAGAAAAGTCATTAGGTGAATTCACAGCAACACTAATATGTATTTTACTCACATTCTTGATAGATTTAAAAATCTTAAAAATAAGATGTTCTTAAAAAATGATTTGATAACACTACCATCTAATGATGGGCCAAATCCAGGCAGCCACTTGTTTTTACAAAAGAAAGTTTTACTGGAACACAGTCATGCGCATTCATTTATATAGGGTGTGTGGCTGCTTTTATACAATAAGAACTGAGATAAATAGTTGGAACAGAGACTTACGGCCCCCAAAGGCTAAAATACTTACCACTTAGAGCTTTATAGGAAAAAATGTGCCAACCTTTGACATGGACACACAGACAAGACTCAAAATATACTTGTTATCTCCAAAAGAACTGCAAATATGTAAAATGACCAGGTTATAACTGAAAAGATGCCTTGATGTACGATTAGATAGTGTAGTCTACTGTAAATTACAACCATAAACTATTATCAGTATTTTTATATTAAGAAAAAGAAAAGATTTATATGGTCCTAAAAACTGATGCCTTAACTCCACTTAAAATGATTATTTGACCTTTGTGGAATATACACATACCATAGAAGGTTAGAAAGCTGAAAAAAATCTCAGTTAAGATATATTCAACAGAAACGAAAGGCAAGGGATCCATCCAAAACTTTCCATCCTACCAAGCCCATTACTTAGTCTGCCTATGACATCTCATCATCAGATGTCAACAGATACAGATGCAATAAATCCTTACCTCTGGGAGTTGTTTGGACATTCGAATCTGGTTGTTTGGTTTATCATTTATTTGGTATCGCAAAGCATCAACTCGACCTTTCCGATGACCACAGGGAATAATTTCTTCACCACGCAACCAGTAAAAGTGAACTGGGCGTTTACAATCTATCAAAAGATATTCAAAATGTTTTTATCTGATCGTTTCGATAAATTTGATTATTAGAATACTAAACTCAGCAATACAGAACTCAAGAATGATTGTGCTAATGAAAAATACATCAAAAATTATTGTTTGACATAATATAAAGAATCTGGGTTACGTGATAATTTAACTCAAATGATCATGACTTAAATATCACGCTCAACATTTACCGTCCACTCATGCCATCACTACACTAAACACCAACCAAAGAGATTCCCCAGTTAAGAGAAAACAGGGATGGCACTCACCAGAAATAAAAAGTTTAATAGGCGGCAGAGCTATCTTATGAATTACTAATTCAATCTTCACAATAACTCTCAAAGGTATGTATAGTTGTCATCATCTCCATTTTATAGAAGAGGATCCTGGGTCTTGACAAGCTTAAGTAAGTTTTCCTAGGCCATTAATCATGAGTAGACAAAGACCATGATGCTTCCCTCAAGACCACTTCCTTCCTAACCGTGAGGGAATTAACATCCACTCTACAAGACTCAGTTGAGCACACATCTACAGTCATTATAATGGTAATTCAATAAATATTTATTAAGGAACCTACTGGGTGGTAGATATAAAATGAACACATCAGAAACACTGATTTTTAAAACTGTCTATCCATTAATTACTTTTTATGTCTGGACAGAATGGGTACCAGAAGTTGCTAATTGTTTACTGGGAACCCAGAACGGCTGGGTTTGAATCCTGAGCTCCAAATCTATCTTTTTTTTTTTTTTCAGGGAGATTAGCACTGAGCTATCTGCCACCAATCCTCCTCCTTTTGCTGAGGAAGACTGGCCCTGTGGTACCATCCCTGCCCATCTTCCTCTACTTTATATAAGACTGGCCCTGAGCTAACAACCCTGCCCACCTTCCTCTACTTTATGTGTGGGACGCCTGCCACAGCATGGCTTGACAAGCAGTAGGTAGGTGCACACCGGGGATCCCAACTCGTTCGCCCAGGCGGAATGGTTGAACTTAACCGCTGCTCCACTGGGCCGGCCCCCATGGGCTTTTTGACTAGATACATTTACGTTCCTGTGCCTCAGATTTTTTTCTCATTTATAAAACACTGCTACTTACTGTAAACAGTTATTATGATAATTAAATGCGTTGGCACACACAAAATTTACAACAGGGACAGGCAAACAGTAAGCACTAAATAAACGTCAGGAATTTTAATCAATATCGCCTTTAATCTTCGCAATTCTATGACGAAGTACTATTATCGTAATTCGCATCTTGAAAATGAGAAAAATTTGGCTGAAAGAGGTCAAGGAATTGACATACGGTCGCGTAACTTTTTGATGGAAGAACCAAAAATCCATCAACGCTACTCTTCCATTTGGCTGGACCTTCACAAAGCAGAGTCAAGGCCTGGAGGCCAGGAGACCTAAGGCTACTAGTCTGGGGTGCTACAGTTAATAGGTGGCAGCACAGGTAACAGAACCCAGTCTCCAAATTCCTAGTGCAGTGACTGCTCCTAAACCAGGCTGCCCCCACCTAAGAGCGAAAGGCCGAGAGAAAGACTGACAAAGCAGAAAGAAATGAAGAAGGGGCAAACCTGGGGCGGAGGGGCCACGCACAATCCCAACCTCCCCGGCTCGGTGTGGCGGGCCCCAGGCTCACCGAGGGCGGCGGCAGCCAGGGCCGGGTTGTGAGCGCTGAGCAGGCCCATGAGGGCGGCCACCAGCTGATCCAGGAAGGGCGAGCCGATGGTCTCATATTCCCGGTAGAGGGGCGGGCGCCCCTTGCGCCGCAGGAAGAAGTGCTCCTGCAGGAGGCAGTCACACGCGGCGGCGCGCAGGGCCGGTAGGTCCAGGGCCGGCGCGGGCGCGGGCTCGGCGGGCGGCGGCGGCAGGCCCGACAGGAACACGGTCTTGGTGAAGCCCTGGTACCAGCGGTCGGCGTTCAGGGCGAAGGTCTGCGGGTAAACGACGTACTTCATGAACTGCATCTTGGTGAGGATTCGCAGCTTCTCATCCACCGACTCGGCCGCGTGCACCATCGCCTGCCACCGCTCCACTCGCCGCTGCCGGGCTGCCTTGCTTTTGGCCTTCAGGGAGGCCACAATCGGGGGGTAGCGCGCAACGGGGGCCGCCGCGACAGCTGGGCCGATCATTTCTGGAGCCGTCACGGCGGCCGCGGCCGCGGTGTGCAGTGACAGCCCTGGACCGCGGGGCACTAGCCTCCAATACCTGGCCGCCGCCATCTTTGCCGGGGTTCCGGTGCCAGAGGTCAACTTCAGCAACTCTTGCCGTAAGAACCAATCAGAAAGCGGAATCTGAGCCAGGCTTGGGGAGGCCGATTCTCACTGGACTTGAGATACGTTGCGTCATCCAGTTCTTAGCCAATTAAATCACTTTTCCAACTTTGTAGTCCCGAGCGTTCGTAAGTGAAAGGAAGAACTTGTGTGCCGATGGGTTTTCCGCCGGTCTGGCCGGGAGGAAGGAAGCTTTTATATGGGAGGTGCTGCCGCCTGGGTTTCTGTTTCAACCAGGGCAACCCTCGCCAGAAACCGTTTAGGAACATTCTGCACCGCAGCCTCTATCTCTTAGCTAAAATGATTTCATTTGTGTATGGCACACCCAACTTCTTTTCTGTTTTAGTTCTTGGGGTTGAAACTTCTTATTGAAACTTCTTATTGAAAATACTGAAAATAGCTTAGCATGTTTTTGATAATATATGTTTATTTTTAAAATGATGCAAGTATCATTAAGGTGACCACTGCTAATCTTTGGGAAAATAATTACATGTATTTCTCTATGCTAATTGATATACAGATTTGTAAAAACTACTAAAGAATTGTGTTTAAATTTTGCTTTGTGTTAAAACTCGTTATTATTTCAACATGAGTTGATTCCTACTAATCTGTGAGCTTCTTAAAGTAGGAACTGTTTTATTTTTTAATCCTGAGCAGCCAATCAAATACCTTTGCATAATGGGTACTCCAAAATATGTGCTGAAAAAAGTCACCTAAATCACTAAAAATCTAAATTCATTTCAGGTAATCTAATTTATTAAGTCATTCTCCTATTATAATTAGAAACTAGAATAATATTTATTTGGAGTTATTGCAATAATTCTTGAGGATATTGAAAACCAAACATTTTGTTGCTAAAGGAAGTTATAACTTATGTAAACCTTAATTAGAACTGATGGTACAATTTTACTCTGAAGTTGCAAGTCTGTTAAACTGACAGAAATGAATACCTCAAATTCATTAAAATAATATCTTGTGTGAGAAGTTGCAAGCAGAATTTCAAATATCCTTTTAACATTAACAACAAAAGGAGAACATGGAAGAGTTGATATCTTTAAACCCTTATTCAGTATTTAAAAGGTAAAAGTGAGATACTCAATATTACCTAAATTGAAGTGACACTTCTTTGTGTAAAGAAGTAATAAATATGCTTTTTGAGAGTGTATCATAGAAGTTCTCGCTCAATATTTTTATGAATTCTCATACCATTCTAACATAGATTTTAGAACTAGAGATCAGTTAACATTAATTCCATCAGAAATTGCTTATACTTTTTTAGTGAGTGAAGCAAATTTCAATTTATCCAATATATCTAATATAAATGTAAATATTTATAATCATATGAACATTATGAATCAAGGAGGGTGGCTCTGGGAAAGGAAAGAGCATGCCTAATGAAGGAAGGAGCAGGACTGCATAAGTCTGAACAGAAGAGCATGCTGATGAGTCAGGACCATGGAAAAAGGTAGGCTTGCTTTCTACTATGACCAAAGCTTTTATATTACACACAAAGAAGCATATATAAGGCCAAATCATACAGCATAGTAGGGACAGCATTGCGACCAGAAACCAGGTTCTGTGCTTCTCCATCAGTTTTATTTAATAAATATTTATTGAATGCAATTTATGTGTTAGGCAGCGAACTAAATGATAAGAATACTTTGTGAACAAAACAGCCAAAAGCTAATACTCCAACAGAGGGAGACAGACAATAAAATATAAAAAAATAAGTAAATTATATTATTTGTTAGAAGGGAGTAAATGCTGTGGAAAAAATAAAGCAGAGGATGTGAGGATCATCAGTGCAGTATGGGGGGAGGGGGTTTGTTTGCAATTTCAAAGTGTGTGGTCAGGGTAGTGCTTATTGAAAAGATGACATTGGAGCCAAGGCTTGAAGGAAGTGGGGAGTGAACCATGCTGATATCTGAGGAAAGAGAATTCCAGCAGAAGGAACAGCTAGTGCAGAGGCCCTGAGATGGGAACATGCCTAGCAGGTTGAAGAACCAGGGAGGAGGCTCGTGTGGTTGAAGGAAGTGATGGACGGAGAGAGTAGTAGGAAATTGGATTAGAAAGGAAAGGAGCCAGAATTTGTATGTTCCTAGAGGCAACTGCTAGGATTGTTAGGATTCTTAACTAATACTTTGAGAGCAGTGGGAAGCCATTGGAGGGTTCTACTCACACAGATGTCATTGTGTAACTTAGGTTTTTAAAAGAATTACTCTGTATTAGTCAGCCTGAGCTGAGGCTGACTAATACCGTAGACTTGCTAGCTTAAACAACAGAAATTTATATTCTCAGACTTCTAAAGTCCGAGATCAGGGTGCCGGTATAGTTGGCTTCTCGTGAGAGCTGTCTTCCTGGCTTGAAGACAACCACCTTCTGACTGTGTCCTCACATGTTGGAGAGAGACTGAGCTCTCTGGGATCTCTTATAAGGAGAGAGGCCTATCGGATTAGCACCCTACGTTTATCACCTCACTCAACCTTAGTTACTTCCATAAAGGCCCTATCTCTAAATACAGTCACATTGGGGGTTAGAGCTTCAACATATGAATTTTAGGGGGACTCAATTCAGTCCACAGCACTCTGGCTGTTTGGAAAAAAAGATTCTGGAGGGTAAGATTTGGCAGCAGGAAAACTGGTCAGAAGACAATGCATATTTGGTGCAAGAGCTGATTGTGACTTGAAGGGACAATAGCAGTAAGAATAGTGGAAGTGGTTGCAGATTCTGAATTGAATGTAGGTGTGAGAAAGTCTCCAAAATTTTGGACCTCTCTGAGGAGAGGAGAAGGCCTGTGGACAAGGGATGCATTTTTTTCTTTAATCTCTCATCTCTTTTGAGTGGTGGGAGTGGGCTAAGGTTTGGGGAAGGAAATAAGAAAATTTGTGAAACATGTATTTAACTATTTATATGTGTTTATTTAGTTGGAATTTTCCTAGAAGAAAATTAAGATCTTCTCTATTAAGATTGCCACTGGTTTGAGATATAAATATTATAATTAAAACCAGTCAAACCATGATGTTTTCCAATGGCTTTTTGAGCTCCCTCTACTTCATTCATCCAACAGATAATAAATAATGATATTATTTATTATTTATTCATTCAACAGATATTTATAATTATTGTTATTTATTTATTCAACATAGTGACTATTATATACCGGCACTATTCTAGGTACAAAAGATACAGCAGTGAAACAAGGCTCTTCATGGAGCCTACATGATAGTCAATGAAACCATCTAACCAACTATGTCAAATATACTTGTTCTATAGAAGATGGTGATAGGAGCCAAGGAGAAAAATAAAGCAGGGAAGGAGACTGAATAGTATTGGGTGCAGGGGTTGAGTACAGTGATTTCAGTAGACTGATCAGAGGAAGCCTCCCTAAGGAGGTGACCTTTGAATAATTCTTGAAGGAGATAAGTGATAGAATCCTGTGGCTATCTGGGGGAAAACTTTCCAGCCTACACCAAGGCCCTCAACTTCCTACAGTATAGGAAGTGAGAAGGACAGTACAGAGGCCAATGGGGCTAAAGTGGAGTGGTACATTGCTATTTTGCCAGTGGTAGCCAATGTCTTATTCATGAACAGGTTCTGATGAGTTGGGTAATATTTATAACCGTATATGTTTTTTCCTATTGGATACCTATCTTGGTCTCTCGTGGTTGGGCATCAGAATGGTTCTGTTGGTGTTTGGATGAGACCAAAGCTGTCAAACTGATTGGAGTCCTTACCAGAGCTTCTTATATCTCAAAGTGAGGATGTTGGAAGGAAATGGACTGGGTATTTCCTATCTACAGATGTGGATGGGAGTGATAGCTGGTCTTGTTTCAGCTGTTTCCTTCACATGTATTTCTCACTGAGGACATATATTTTACCTGGTTGCATATATAACACATTTACATAAAACTTAGAACAAAATATAAAGTATTACTGGGCAAGAGAAGGTTTTGTGTGTGTGTGTGTGTGTGTGTGTGTGTGTGTGTGTGTAAAGGATTTCTGATGGTTGGTTTAGAATTAGCAGGAAGAAAGCTAAGTGTCTACATCATATGCCAGGTACTATATTAAGTTCCTCATATGTGTCATCTCCTATAATCTCACAATCATCCTCCAAAGGGAATATTTTTTCCTTCCTCTGGTATTTTTGTAAAGTCACACAGCTCTTGCTCATCAACAGATGAAGAATAGTTAAAACAATTTTTAAAAAGAAGAATAAAGTGGGAGGTTAGTCTACTTGATGTCAACACAATATATAGCTGTAGTTATCAATGGAGGAAAGATAGCCTTTTTGACAAATGATGCTGGAGCAATTGGACATCCATAGGCCCCAAACAAAACTTTGATATATCTCTTACATCTTTTGGAAAAGTTAAAGTGGATCACAGATTAAATCTAAATGTGAAATTATTAGAAAATGGGAGGAAAAATCTGCAAATTCTAGGGTTAGGCAAAGAGTTGTGAGAGTTCACACCAAAAGCATGATCCATAAAAGGAAAAATTTATAAATTGGGCATCATCAAAATAAAACTTTTCCTCTGCAAAACACCCTGTTAAAAGGATAAAATAAAGTTACAGAGTGAGAGAAAATCATTGCAAACCATATATCGGACAAACAGCTAGTATCTAGAACATGTAAAATAGTACTCTCAAAGCTCAATGGTAAATAAAACAAACAATCCAATTAGAAAATGGACAAAAGACGTGAATATCAGAATATGCAGATGGCCAACAAGCACATGAGAAGATGCTCATCATCATTAGCCATAAGGGAAATGCAAATTAAAACCAAAATGAGATTTCATTACACACTTATCAGAATGACTAAAATAAAAAATAATGACAACAAGAAATCCTAATGAGGATTAGGAGAAACTGCACCACTCTGTACATTGTTGGTGGGAATGTAAAATGGCACAACCACTTTGGAAAACAGTTGGCCATTTTCTTAAAAACAAACAAACAAACAAACAAACATGCAGCTACCATATGACCCAGCACTTGTAACCTTAGGGCTTTTATCCCAGAGAGATGAAAATTTGTTTTTACACAAAAACCTGTACATGATATAGCCTTATTCATTAGAGCCAAAAATTGAAAACAAAATCCAAATATCTCTCAAAATGATGAATGTTTAAACAATCTGTGATACATCCATACCATGGAATACTCTCAGCAATAAAAAGGAAAGACCTATGGATACATATGGAAACCTGAATGAATCTCCAGAGAATTATGCTGAGTGAGAAAAGCCAATCTCAAAAAGGTACATACTGAATGATCCATTTATATAAGATTCTTGAGATGACAAAATTATAGAAATGGAGAACAGGTTAGTGGTTGGCAGAGATTAAGGAGTCAGTGGGATGGGAAGGAAGAGGAAGTGGCTATAAAAGGGTAACACGAGGGATCCTTGTGGGGAGGGAAGTGTTCTCTATGTAGACTGTATCAGTGTCAATATCCTGGTGGTGTTATTTTACTATAGCTTTGCAAAATACTATCATTAGAGGAAACTGGGTAAAGGGTGCAGGGCATTTCTCTATATTACTTCTTGTAACTGCATGTGAATCCATAACTATCTTAAAAAAAAATTCTAAATAAAAAATAAAAGCAAATGAGGTGAGTTCTTGGAGTTCAGGAGAAACTATTGTTCTGTGCTTTGGCTTAAATGCGCTTCAGTGGTTCTGAGTCTGTATTTGTCACAATCCTAGTGATTCCACATATAGCAGTATTCTTTATGGTCTCCAGTGTAGTTGTGCCTGAGCATTTTATGTTGAAATACAAATTATTTTATTAAATTACTACCCTTTGATTTCTCCTTGTATTCCAGTAGGATAGCATATGATATACTATATATTGTTTTTTAATTTGGAGGTGTAGGTAGGCTATCTATAAATTTTATTTCAGGATAGTAAAGGGAGTGTTACAAACTATGGTTATAAAAGGTAAGCATTGGGTCTGACAGAGTTGAGAACCCTCCATGTAGATAGTCTACACTTAGAGTTGGATAGAAGGAAAAATGTGGCAGTGAATGTTATTTTCCCACAAGTCCAACATGTAACATCTTCTATGCATCCTCGGAAGTGTGTCGTCTTCCCTGCAGTCTTCCCTGTGCTGATTTGAAAGCGCTCATCTGAGATCCAGGCCTGGCTCTGCCACTTTCACTTTCCTTATGTAGGAGACTAGATTCATAATACTCACTTCACGCGTTGGCTATGGGGATTTATGAGGTGGCACATGTAAAATGATGCAAAACAACATTTGCTGAGTAACAAATACTTTATATGTGCCACTGGTTTCAGTTCCCTCAGCAACATACTTTAAATCAGAGCACTGATTTTCCTGAGAGGTTCAGGGATTTGCTGAATCTCGTTAGTGCCAGAACCAGCATTAAACCACGATGACTGACCCTGGAGCCCACGCTCTTTACACCAGTGGGTTTGTAAACTAGAACCATGGTTCTAGAAGTGATTCAGGAATTCTTAAAAAGTAATAAGTTGACTAACTAAGATTGTATGCACAATTTAGTAATAATAGGTAATTGGGGATAATATGAAATAATTTCTCTTGACCGCAAAATTTTTTTTTTGAGGAAGATTAGCCCTAAGCTAACTACTGTCAGTCCTTCTCTTTTTGCTGAGGAAGACTGGCCCTGAGCTAACATCCATGCCCATCTTCCTCTGCTTTATACGTGGGATGCCTAGCACAGCATGGTTTGCCAAGCAGTGCCACATCCGCACCCGGGATCTGAACCGGCAAACCCCAGGCTGCCGAAGTGGAACATGCACACCCAACCACTACACCACCAGGCCGGCAAAAAAAATTTTGCCAGAGATACAGGAGTAATAGAATAGCCAGGCAGTGGTCAGACAGGGTTATAAGTTTGCAAATACAAACTTCTACTTTTCAAGTTCTTAGGAGTGTGCTTTGCAGGTTTTTTATCAACTTTGTCTTACCTCTTAAGACAAATCATTATAATATGAAAGCTCAGTGCTGTGTTATAATCATGATGCAAAATATCAGTCAGTAAGAAAAGCACCCATGTAACTCCCATAAACATTGGCAGTGCACTGGTGTGAAAATTTTCCTCTGGAATTCTATAAATTCCAGAAGTATTTGTAGTGGTGGTGGTGCTAGTTAAGCAGTACTTATAGAAGCAGAGGTATGTTTTGACAAAGTATGTACATGAGCCATATTTGTGATTGGAAATTTCAACCACAAAAAAACCTTATGAAATGAGAACTCTTCTTTGATTTTCATTCTCCAAGATAATTTTGATTAAAAAGTAGGAATATTTCAGATTTCAAAGTAACTGCTAATTCGAGAATCTGGAACTTCTTAGTTAGCTCCTTTTATTGATATCCTATTGGTCAGCACTTGCGACTTCTCAGCATGTTTACATAATTTATAATTGATGTTTACAAAGATAAATCAGTGTGCTGCAGAATTCCGGTGACCTTTTTAAAATCTTTTTTTTTTTTTTTGCAATAATAAATGCCCACTGTAAACAATTCAGAGTCCAGAGGATGGGCAGCAAAAACCGCTCTTCCTTCCTCACTCCTAGTCCCTCCTTTTCATTCTCCAGAGGCAATTACTGCTCCAGTCTTTCGTATATCCTACTGAAGAATTCTATTCCTATATAAAAATATCTTCACATAGACACACACTCAAAACGACACATGGGATATTTATTCTTTTTACTGACTGCCTATTCCAGCCTGCTCTGTTGAGCTATTTCTTTCCTGCATCTTGGAGAAAATTTAGGGCCTATTCTATTATTTTTCTAGTTGATCTTAGGTAAGTCCTCCAGTCACTTCTGGTCACAAAATATCTTAGTCCTGTAGTTACACATTCAGTTCAATACAACAAGAAACAGAAAAAATGCTGCCACTTTATTTAAAGTTCTACCTTCTCTCCACCCTTACCTCAGGCTGCCTTAGGCTGGCTGCCTACTATGGAAGGAGGCTAAGGTGGGCTTCCTCTGTTTCCCGTTGTCACCTTCTCCCCCACTCACTAGGTGGCCCCTGGCAACTCTATGTTTCAAGTTGTGATTTAGACCCTAGTCCACTGTGTCCTCAAATTCCAGGTGACCAGTTCTAAGCTCCTCTAAGGGGTCCCATTAGGAAGTCATTTTCTAGCTGGGCTTGAGATAAGGGAAAATCACCTCTGCTGCCCTCTCAGGGATGAGGTTGGGTGTGGGAGACTTTCAGTATGCTCTCTGTCTTTCCTGTCTTTGGGGTTGGGAGCAGGGTCAAGAAATACAAAATTGTGGGGCCAGCCCGGTGGCACAGTGGTTAAGTTCCCACTTTCCACTTCCGCGGCCCAGGTTTTGCCAGTTCGGATCCCGGGTGCAGACTTACGAACCGTTTGTCAAACCATGCTGTGGCAGGCGCCCCACATATAAAGTAGAGGAAGATGGGCACGGATGTTAGCTCAGGGCCAGTCTTCCTCAGCAAAAAAAGGGGGATTGGCAGCAGATGTCAGCTCAGGGCTAATCTTCCTCAAAAAAAAAAAAAAAAGAAAAACAAAAGAAGAGATACAAAATTGTGTTTTATAACCTCTTTTGCAATTCCTGCAGGGCTAGCCTGGCAACTTACTTGGAAATATGAAACTGGTTGGCACCTCATGTTTTGGGGCTTCAACTGAAAATAAGACAAAAATAATTACATATATATGTGTGTGTGTGTGTATGAAAATATGTGGATGTATACATATGTCTTTTTTGAAATAATTTTAGGTATATCACCAAGGAATCAAATATTCTCATTCCAATTTTTGAGTTTTATTATCTAACATGAGCATTGGTCACCTACTGGCATGTATAGTCATTTTCTAAGAATGAAAACATTTGATGGATCAAATCACTCACTTCCCCAACATTTGCCTGGGGAAGCCCCTGGGGAAGGCAGTCTTTCCTGAATAAAAAGGCAAGCCTCACAAGGAGAAGCTCTTTGACCCCAACTGTTTTTTTTCCTTCCTGGAACACACATGTGAGAAACTGTAAACCATTGGGACAAAAGCCCAATTTTAAGAGTGGATATGAAGAAGGATAGGTGTGCCTGGAGTATTCATATCTGCTTTAAGCCATGCACTAGCCTGGATGCTTGCTTCCAGGCTTTTTGTTATATGACAAAAAAGTCAGCAATACAGGTTCATTGCTGTGCTATAGATGTGTTTATCTGAAATCTGTTTCTCTTACTCTTGGCTTCAGAGCAGCAGACCTGAAAACTGCCTCCCACAAGGCTCATAAAGCTATGAATATTTTATGTGGATGCTTAAATAGAGAGAAAACCCTCATAAGATATTTTAATTTTTTTCTGTTTGGGAAGGATTTATTTTAAATAAAGGCAATTATACTCATTCATATCATGAGCAGTACTCTAGGTCAATAGATAAAAATATTACTCACTTTTTTCCATAACTGCATTATATTCCACAATATGCATTTATCATAATTTATTTAGACAATCTCCTAGATGGACATTCAGGTTAATTCAGTTTTTTTTTTCTTTTTTACATTACAAGCAATGATTATAGATGCTTTTATTTTTGTGGGCTCGACTCTGAAGAGTAGCATTTCTGTGGCATAGGTAATATGCCCTTTTTATTTTTAGACATATTGTCAACAATTTATGCTCCCACCACTGTGCATGAAGTGCACATTTTCTCACGTTCTCACCAGCACC
The DNA here is from genome assembly GCF_021613505.1 of Equus quagga. NCBI lineage: Eukaryota > Metazoa > Chordata > Mammalia > Perissodactyla > Equidae > Equus > Equus quagga. The sequence continues at coordinate 85,724,709 of NC_060275.1, forward strand.
GCAATTTTTTTTATAATTTTGGCTAAGCTTAATAGAGTATATAATTGCTTTAACTTTTATTTATCAGATGTTAAAAGATAAACTGTGACACATAAAAGTTTACAAAAATTTATTTACACAAACATTGGTTGGAATTGGGTAGCGCCGAATGGAAAGTGACTAGGAATATTCCACTGACAGAAGTTAAGGGAAAGACTTTTATAGAGAAGACTCAGAAGCAAAGTAAAGACATTATTTGATTGGCTATAGCTTAAGTGGTTGCCTTATTTGAGAATTTAGTTGTTCTTAAGTTTCGTTTTCTTGGATTCAAATGCATTGACTGTGGCTGTTTTCTGCTTTGCTTCTGTTTGCCACTTCATGCTAATGGCCTCGATGTGTTGTCACTTTAACACAGACTACAACTGAAATTGAGCATCTTTTCATATATTCATTGGTCACTTGCATCTTTTTCTATGAATAGGCTTTGCCCTTTTGTAGTCTTTTTCTTTGATGTTCTTTGTCTATTGTTAATATCAGTATTATTAACCTTGTGTATGTCACAAGGGTTGCAAATATTTTTTTGTAATCTATAATTCATCTTTTGACTTGTATTTGCAGTCTTTTGCTACACAAAATTTTTAGACATTCAAAAGTGTGTATCTTCTCCTTTATGACTGTTAGTTTCCTGTTTTGCTAAAGAAAATCCTCTAACCTTATTTGAAATTTAGATTTTAATTCATCTGGACCAGTGGTCCTTGAAATAAGGAAAAGTGTTGTGGAATTTGCAAAGGGTAGCCAACTGGATTATGTATGATGAAATTCAATAGAAACTTCAATTATTGTACAATTGGAGATATATAGTAGATGCATGCTCTAAATTAAGTTAAACATGACTTTGAATTCAGGAGGAGAAGTCATTTATGTGTGAATATAGATACATTTGATGTCAGAAATTGATAATACACTAAAATAAATGCAGACACAGTATGACTACAGTATAACCGTTTATCATTTTACCAGATTTTGTATGGTCCAACATCAATTATGCAGGATGTTCAGTAAATCCTGGTCTCAGATTTTGCTTTGTTATATCTTTTGGTTATATAGATAAAAGGCTCCTCGCTGCGCTCCTGTTATCTCTGGCTACAACGAGCACATTGCCTCCAACCAGCAGCATGATGATGTGAGAACTTGTGTGAGAAGAGTCATATCCATTTTCCTAATTCCATCCTTCTTCTTTTCCCTTTTATATTCTAGACCATGTCCTCCTTGATCACCATGCAATTCAGGGTAGAGCCACTGATGTCACCTTGAGTATCGTCTTTGGGAGATGATCCAGATTCCTAACTCTCCTCTACTTTAATAGCGATCTGTATCAATGATACTTGGATATCTGCAAGTTTTCTTTTCTCATCTATATTGTATTCTTTTTCTATCCTATACTTAATGAAACTTAAGGAAAACACCCAAGGACTCCTCTTTCTCAATTTGAATTGATTCCTTTTCTCCAAGTGTAATTTCTCAATAATCAAGTAATTTCCTAACTTAACAGGTATCTCACCCACTTGTCTTTCCTCCCATATATATTTTCACTTTTCTAGTAGAATTTCATCGTGTCACTTCAATGGAACGTTTTAAAGAACCATAAATGCCCTGTAGGCCATGTTCTCTTTGAGTGTGTGTTAATCTACCTGCTAATATTAACAAAAAGCACAGACTGTCAGATATTCTGCTATGGAGTGAGATAATGATTAGAAACTTAGGGACTTAAATCTTTGAGAGATAGAGAAACTGGACTAAATTCCACTCTTTTTTTTTTTCTCTCATTACTGTTCATGCACATCATAATGCAGTTAGAGAAAGAAAAAGAAGATTGATATTAGAAAAAGGTAGAAAAATTTGGGATAGGAAATATTCAGCCAACATGACATTAATTAAAGAGCATATTTATTTATGAATATTTATGAACATTTGTATACATTTTAATACTAATTTGGCATTTTGAAACATGACTAGCTTGTGTTATTTTCAGTTAGGGAGGTTTAAGCCAGAAGAAAAAGAAAGGAAAGGGTATCGTTTTGATTAAGTAAGCTATCTGTCCAAAACTCTGGCCTTAATTTCTGATCGCCAGGACCACCTATGCTGATCACAGCTCTGCAAGCTCTAAGTAAGAAATCAGGCATTTCCTAGGACTCTATGAGATCGGCAAGACGGGCCTCCTGCAAGGGAGGACCACTTTTCTGTTAGTGCTTCAATGTGACACAAAGCTCCACGTCCTGCAATTGTCTCATCCCTTTTCCCCAGGATTGAGATTCTCCTGTGAGAAATTCCTTGCGTTTCTGTCTTTGGAAATTCCTACTGAAAGCAAATGTCTCTAGAATAGATGTGCAAACATCTCTGGACTAGAAGTCCTTTTACCACCACTACTGGAATTTGTAATGGCTATTTGTTCTAAAGGTAGTTATATAAATAACTTAAAATTATCTTAAATCACAAATAAAATTTGTAGGAACTTTTGCCAGTTTTTGATGTAGTACCAAGCCCTTCTCTATAAATATGAATTTCCTAATTGGGATTCCCAGGCATTTTATTTTTTTTTTGTATAAACCACATCCATAATGTATCATATATGATTTCCATTTTGCTTTATTTAATGTGGAGCTAGAGCATGCATTTGCAAAGCAGCCTGAATATAGAACCTTTCTGGACTTTTATGTTTCCCTTTCACCCTCCCGCCGTATTTTACCACTGTCTCAGACTCATGTAATTCAACAGTAATAGTTTCTGGGCAAGTCACACTTATCAGATTTTTTTTTAAAAGCTTAGTTTTCATAATTTTAAAGCTTAATTTTCTCTCTTTTCATTCTCATCCTTTATCATTTTAAGCAATTTTAGTTAAATTACATAGCTACAATAATAAATAAAACTGGTATGAAGAGGTCTGGGAACAATAGGCACATATGGGCATTGGAAGCAGGGGTGGTTTGAGTTTGTTCTATGTGACACTGTCTGCCTTTCAGAATAACAGAGAGCGATAGTCTTGCAGTGAAGTGGAGGAGATTTTTGAAAGATTCTTTATGTCTTATCTATTAAGAGTAGCGATGAGATTTGCAAGATTTCAGGAAGTACATCTGGCTGGTTTGGGGAAAGGGGAAAAGAACGGGGGGGAAAGGGGAAAAGAACAGGGGTGGGAAAGAGTGATGAGTATTGTGAATGCAGTGTTTAAGAGCATGAACTCTGGAGTCAGGTTATCTGGGTGATATTCCCAGCTCCAACGCTTTAATAAGTTGTGTGACTTTAATGAAGTTCCTTAAACTCTCCAAGGCGTAACTTCCCTATCTGTAATATGGGGATAATTATTATCTGTTCTGATTTCTCACAGCATCACTATAAAATAAAAATCCAATAAGATGCACTTTAAGCATTATATTTTTATTAATATAAGGAAGAGGAGGAAGCATGTTATTACGACCAGAAACTAATTAGTTCTCATGATAGAGCAATTTCACTTTTAAAATACCCACAATTGGAAGAGTATGTAAAATTTATTTTGTATCGGTACCCATTTAATACTTGGCTCTTCTCTTGAACAGTTGTTATTGAGTGAATGATGAAGAATTCACCAGCTGCCAGAGTGTCCCTATTTACTGTTTGGACTACTCTGTTCATCCATTTATGTTCTCATCAAAGATTTATTGAATTTTTACTTTATGTTAAATGTCCAGCATAGAAATAAAGGAATATGACTTGTTCATGTAGTTGAGGACCTCAAAGCATAACTATGAAGACTAGTTCATAATGAAATAATTAGAATGGAACGTAGTAGCTATTACCTTAGGAATACATACAAAATAGTGTGTAAAATAGTGTTTTCCATGCTAGTGAATTGAGATTAATACTCCTATAACTTCTCATTCATTCAATTTTGATTCCTTGGAAGAACATGGATTTGTTGCGGCAAATGCTCTTGGAACCCAATGACCATCTCTCTTTTCCTCTTCTTTGTCACTGGAAGAGCCTTGATTATATTAAGCATTTACCCTCCGATATGCTCTACAAAGATGGCATTCCCCTCAGTCCGTGGGGATGGATCATGACTAACCTGAGCCAATTGTTGTAATTCTAGCCATTTCTCAATGATGGCTCAGAAATGGGCATATGACCCAATCCTAGTCAACAAAGCCTGAAGGGGAATTTTCCTTGGGGCTTCTGAAAAAGGTTTTTCTCTTTAATAAAAAGAGACAGTATCTTGGGGCTGGCCCTGTGGCCGAGTGGTTAAATTCGCGCGCTCCGCTGCAGGTGGCCCAGTGTTTCGTTGGTTGGAATCCTGGGCGCAGACATGGCACTGCTCATCAAACCATGCTGAGGCAGCATCCCACATGCCACAACTAGAAGGACCCACAACGAAGAATATACAACTACGTACCGGGGGGCTTTGGGGAGAAAAAGGAAAAAATAAAATCTTTAAAAACATAAAATAAAAAAACAAAAATAAAAAAAGAGACAGTATCTTCTTTCCCAGCAGTTAATGTATGTCCATGTGATGCTTGGAATTGCTTTAGCTGTTTACAATCACAAATGGAGATGTCACAGAAATGTTAAGGATGACAGAATGGAAAGATGGCCTTAGTTCCTTGATGATATTTTCATGTTGTCAAATTAAGCAATGTGTAATAAGAGTTAACTTGGAGTGTTCAAAGTCTGAACATTCCAAAGAAAGGACTGGCCTTGGGGGCTTCTTGGCAATAACCTCTAATTCTTTGGAATATCCTGCTTGATGAGTGTGCTTTTGTATAACTGAGGTCTCAGGCACAACTCTTAGTTTGACCTCTGGAGAGGCTGAGAGACTGAGAACCAATGTCAGTCAAGCAGGCACTCTGTGCCTATATGACTGACCTCCAGTAAAAACCCTAGATATCAAGGCTCAGATAAGCTTCCCTGGTTGGCATCATTCGTCACATATCATTGCTGGGAGAATTAAGCATTGTCCATGACTCCATTGGGAGAGGACAACTGAAAGCTTGCACCTGTTTTCTCCTAGACTCTGTGCATCTTTTTCTTTTACTCATATTAATCTCCATCCTTAAAAAACCTCCATCCTATAAAAAACCATAACTGTGAGCATAACAGCTTTTCTCAGTTCTGTGAGTCTTTCTAGCAAATCACAGAACCTACGGTCTTGGTCATGGGGAGTCCCAACACTGCAACCCTGAAAACACCTACCCCCACGTTATTTATCTGAATTAGGGATGGGGCCAGGGGAGACTTGGCAATCATTTCAAGCTGTCAATTCATATTGAGTTTCTGTCAAGCCAACTCTAGTATCTTCTCACACGAACCGCGACTAGGCTACAGCCCCTACTCTGTAGTTAGAATCACTGAAACTCAAATTCAGCACCTTACATTTACTCCATTCAATGTCACTTTATTCAAATCAGATGATTCTTATCTTTTCAAGATCATTTTTAGGTCCTGATTCTGTTACGAGAATTTTTGTTATTATTCCTTCTTCACTATTTGCCAAAGTATATGAAATGTCGGCATTCTTGATCATATCTTTATACAGCTCTCCTAATGTAAATTCCATGAGAGCAGGAATCTTGTCTGTCTTGTTCACAGCTATCACAATCTCTGTAGCATCTGAAAAATACATATTTCTACAATACATGAATGAGAAGAGATTTTATTTCTAGGTCGATTCTTCTTAAACACATAAACTCTAAGAATAGTAATATAATTACCCTTCAACATTCATGTGCCATATAAATTATCTATTATCTTGTCTACAACTAGCTAGGAGAAGAATACCTAGGAATAGACTGTATTTAGGAATTATTTTGGTGATGGTAAGGTAAGAAAGAGGGAAGCATTTGGAAGTGTGGAAAAACAGCACTTGGAGGAAAGGTTTGGTTGGAGAGTGTGGTAGGAACTTCTGATCTTCTTGATGGTCACGTGAATGCGTTGCGTTTCTAAACGGAGAAAGGGAGAAAAAAGTAATTGAGCAAGCATGCTGAGCTAAGACTAAGGCAAGTGTCTCATTCACCAGGTGGAAAACTTAAAGAGATGCAAAAACTGAGTAATCAACATAAGTAATATTTTAATGAAACATCTTAAAAATGATGAGCAAAATATCAAAATTTTAAATAAAGATAGGGTCAGCAAAAGCACTGATCTACTCACAGCCCAAAAGAGGCCCCAAGAGGGTGTGCATATGATGCTTCCTTAAATGTTTAGACTGGCGAGTTTCCCTTCGCCCTATTCTCTATCCATGCGTAGTTTCTGGTTCTTCCTCCCCAACAAGGACTTCTTAGGGGGATACTAATGAATTTGAATATACTTTTTTAGATATAGGAACAGATTTAAAAATGGCGTAGTGTCCCACCAAACTGATACTCCAAACTTGGGGCTATATATTTTCTTATTTCTGTCGTTGAAATGTGAACATGTCTGCAATATGAATTATCTGAAATTCAAACATATATTTCAAATGTTCTTTCAACTTACACAGCACAGCGTTCTTTAACTCATGCACGTGGCAGTAACCTGTTATATTTAGAACATATGGCTGCATTTGATATATCGAATGTCTTTTCAAGTGAAGTCGTCATCCCAGTTTTATGGAAACTTGTCTGCAATATGACATAGCGTGAAAAACAATGATTTTCCTCTCATTATTCGTTAGATTTCCTTCAAATTCACATTGATGTAAGTTGGCCTAAAAATTAATTTTTCCTAAAATAACTCAAGAAGTTAAAATAGTCTCAAATAACATAAATAAACATCAAAGTATGATATTCACAACGGGAAAGTAAATTGTTACCACCTTTTTGGAGACTACTTTGGTGATGTAGTTTGGCCTTTTAAAATGCCCATTATTCTGATCCTGAGGAAATAACTCACAATTCAAAGACAGTGGCTTAATATGATTTTAGAAATTAAAAAATATATATACAATGATGACAGTGAGTCAACTGCTGACCTAGTCCCAAGAAAATGTTTAGTTTTTCCCAGGTCAAGGCGAGAGGCTCACCTTTCATGGCACCATCACCCCACCCCAGCCCCCCAGCAGATCTAAGTTCTTGCTTTTTTTTTTTTTTGAGGAAGATTAGCCCTGACCTAACTGCTGCCAATCCTCCTCTTTTTGCTGAGGAAGACTGACCCTGAGCTAACATCCGTGCTCATCTTCCTCTACTTTATACATGGGACGCCTACCACAGCATAGCTTTTGCCAAGCAGTGTCATGTCTGCACCCGGGATCTGAACCGGTGAACCCCGGGCCACCAAATCGGAATGTGTGCACTTAACTGCTGCACCAGTGGGCCGGCCCCTAAGTTCTTGCTGTCTAATCAGGAATGTTTAAAGTTTCCTGGAGTGTTGAATTGCCTGTGAGGGGGGGGTCCTTCTTCTAGGACTACTTGGTCTGTGAATCCTTCCACTCAGCTTTCTGGACCTCCACCAAAAACAGTTTTTCCTTTCTCTTCCCAGTTCTCATACCTTCTGTCCCTCCAGACTGTCTTCTTCCTTCCTTGCGGTTGAATCACTCCTCTTCCCCTCTTCTTCCCCTTCCTCTAAGTCTATTTTATATAGTCATTGTGTGAGAAGGAACACAGCCCTGAAAACATGGCCTTTAGTTTAGGGTTATTCAAATCAAATCACTGTTTGCGCTTCAGTGTAGTCTGAAGTAGAGAAAATGGCCTCAGAGTAAAAGTGAGAGAGGGAAAGAGGTCAAGAAGAACTTTCTCGACGCTTGGCGATATGATCTTGCTCCATTTGTAATGGTAAACAGCAAACATTTGTGATAGCAAATATTTAGCAAACACCCGCAATCTAATAATAGGGGACTGTTTAGCCGAACTGTAGTACATTTAAATTTAAAATTATTAAGAAACCATTAAAACAAAATTTATAAAATAGTAAAATGCTTTTGAAATAAAGATAAATTTAAAAAGCAAGATAAAAATAACCTGCACGGTATATTAAGAAATATATGCACCTAAAGACACATAGATAAACCCAGGAGAGAAGTGCAATAAAATGTTAACAAAATTTGAAAGCAAGTGATGGAATATTGGCATTGTTCCTCCCTATAATTTTTAATTCATCGTTAGTGGATACAGACTGTTTGTTTATTTTATAAATCAGAGAAAAACTTGATTTAGAAGTAAGAAGTTAGGAAGAAAAGTAACATGTCACCAGAACCTGAATGGATGCATTGTATATTATTCCATCAGATGGCTGGCTACTTGCTGAATATATCTGATCATATAACAGAACTCTAACCCAAAGTAGAATTCTCAGTTGGATTGTATTGGTCTTCCATGCCAAAGTCTAATAGTCTGCTCACCCAAGTTCATATTTGGAGAGGATAAGCTAGAAAATTCAGTGCTACAAATTGGAAGAAACTATCAGACACCCAAAGAAATGTAGAGTCAACAGAAACAGGCCTGTTTCCACCGTCATGAGAACATGAAGTCTTTGACGTGGGCTGGAGATTTTGGACCTGAGTTTATCTTTTATATTGTAACGACTGTATCTCTGTGTAGAGCCTTGTATGCCATATAAATTTTACATATGATGCCTTAGGGGATGGGCAACCATGGTAGAACTATGAGCAGAGAAATTATTGCATATGGGAAAGATGACTCTGATGGTGGCAAAGAGTAAATATGAGGAGTCAGAATGGAGGCATAGAAAGCATTGGTAAAGCTTTTGCCATTGTCAAGAGAAAAATGGTGAGATTCTGAACAAGCTTGGCTGAAGTGACGATGGAGAGGGTGCTCTATAGGAGAAACATTTTGGATGTGTAATCAACTGAACTTGTATGTGAGAAATAAAGCAAAGTGCAAAATCTTCTAGAATAACCCCAAGGGAAATGACACGGATGGTGGCGTCATTTCCAAAATGTGAAGGGAGGTATGTTTTGGTAGGGGAAGACGATGAGTCCAGTTTTGGATATCTTATCGACTATAAGATATTGACAGCATAACTCAGGACCAAGGTCTAGGCTGGAAATACAGAAGTGAGACTCAACAAACGTGTGGTAGGTTGAAACCATGAGCATAAGTGAGACTGCCTTGAGCCATTATTAAGAATAGGAAGAGAGTAATTTGGATCCTCATGGGCACCAATATATTAGCGGTTGTCAGATTAGAGGACTTTTGCCAAAGTAAAGAAGGAGAAACACCCTCAGAGGTAGGGAGAAGGCCAGGAGAGGATGATGTAAAAATCATACTAGAGAATCCCACATAGTGTTGAACCCTGAAGAGAATTTAAATGAGAAACAGATAATTCCTATTGATTTAAGAACAAAGAAGCTATATGTACCCACCACCCAACTCAGGCAGTAGAACATCACCAGTAGATTTGAAGCATTCCCCTTCCACGGTGACCTCAATCTCCTCCCTTTCTTCCCACCTGGAGGTAGTCACTATCCTGAACTTTATGTTTGTAATACTTTCGTTTGTCTGTGTAGTTTTATCATGAGTGAATATTCTTAAATATTTACTCTCTCTGAATGGCAACCCTGGACCGCAGCGAACAACTTGTGTGTCTATTTAAGGCAGTCCCGACTATATATTGTTTAATTTTGCATGTTTTTGAACTTTTTACAAATGAAATCATGCTGTGTATTTTCTTCTGTGATGGGCTTATTCAAATTTAAGTTCCTGAGATTTATTCATGTTGAATTTTATAGTTGTAGTTTGCTTATTTTAATGTTATGCAGTATTACTTTTTATGGATAGACTTTAATAGGTTAATCCTCCTGTTTTTTAACATTTGCATTGTTTCTCATTTTTGGCTGTATCAAATGATCCTCCTTGAACATACCTTCTCTATGGTATGTGCTAGAAGTGGAATGTTTGGATCATCTTCAACTTTAGTACTGTGTCAAATAATTTTTCAACAGAGAAATTGTTTCTGCTTGCTAGCAATTTGTCATCAAACACATTTGTTATTGTCAGACTTAAATTTTTGCTCATTTGGTGTATGTAAAATGATTTTTTGTGTGGTTCTAATTCTCATTCCCCTGACTGCTAATGGATTTGAGCATGTTTTAATATGTTTACTGGTCATTTGTATTTCCTCTGCTATGAATGCCTCTTCAGAAATTGCTCATCTTCTTTTTAATGATTTGCAAATACATTTTCTAGTTTATGGCTTGTCTTTTCAGTTTTTTATTATATAATTTGGTAAACATAATTTCTTAACTTCAAGGTGATCATATTTACATTTTACTCATTTTTTAATCTAGTTTAAGAGGTACTTCTCCACCCTGATGTTATAGATGTACTCTTATATTATCTTCCAAAAATTTTATTGTTTATTTTTTGACATCTTAGTCTTTAATTCATCTGGAATTGATTTTTGTGTATGGTGTGCGATAAGGGTCCATATTTATGTTTTTATCTATGAATAATAAATCATTTCCTTCTATACTACAGGCAGCTGAGACCAATGGTGGTGACATTCCTGTAATAATAGCTGTATTTCTGGATTTCCTGAAAGCAGCCTTCCTGCCTCTAATTACCTTTATTAAAACTCTTTCTGCTGTAAATTTCTGGGCTGAATTATGTTACAGTATTGTTGAGGGAATAGCCAAGTATCGAAACTTGAATTTGCTGGCAGCAGGCTAGACAATCCTATTTATTTTCCAGCAATGGAGTCAAAAAAGACAGCTGGGAATTGCACAGAAGGTATGTAAAAAGTCAAGAGGAGATGGGACCTTAAGGTTTACAGGCTGAATGATTAGAATAATGCACAACGGGGTCCAGGCTGGATAGGAAGAATGTCTTCGTGTGTGTGTTTATAGGTTTACAGGTGCACACATAAGTATACAGACGTATAAACCCACAGAGGCCACCCGCAACATTCTCATCTTTGGTTTTTCTACATTATTCAGCAAATATTAATATCCCTCAAATTGTCTCTTTGTAAAATGAATTTGAACCTTAATGCATGACAAAAGAGAAGAGACTTCAATCTCTAGTTCAAAAAATGAATGACAAAGATCCTTAGAATTTTTAGCACTTAGAGATCTACTATGAGGATCAATCTATTTCATCCAAGGACTTAAATTATTTGGATATTGAGTTCATTAGAAAATACCATCATGACTACAGCGAGGTTGTGTGAAAAGAGAAGCAGAATTTTTATGACTGATTTTAGGTCATTAGAGAACATTAGGAATAAAGCCTCTGATGATGATTCACCAGGCAATGTAGGTTAGCTCGATGACAGTGATTCACGTGAGTGGATCCCAGGAGCACCACTTTTTCAGATTGGTGGATAGGATATCCACTGGAATCAGATTGCCTAAGTAAAAGTCGTGGTTCTACTATTTTTTAGCTTTGCCATCTTGGGCAAGTCACTTAACCGTTCTGTGTCCCCTTCATTCATCTTTAAAATGGAAATAATAACATATCTACCTGATAAGGATGTTGTTCTGTTCAAATAAGATGATATTCCTGCAAAGTGCTTTGTGCTTCAAAGGCACATTGTGAGTGTTCGATACATTTTAGCCATTATTATGATTATCTAGCACTATGTGATATTTTGTGGTAAAGAGCAGGAAGATGAAGTAGTCCACACATTTAATGCTATAACAGACACATTTTTCCTGAGTCTATTCTCATCCCCTGATCCTCCAACACTCACGCATTATCTACTTAATGTTAGTGGGAAGTTTTCGTTTACAACACCCCCAGCATATACCACTTAGAATCATAAAAGAATATTCTGTAGGGCAGTGATAACATCGTGTGGTCCTCAGACTAGCAGTATTAGCATCCCCTGGGAACATGTGAGAAATATAAATTTGAGGACCTCCCCTAAGATGTACTAAATCAGAAACTCTGCAGGTGGCACCCTGCAATCTGTATTTTAGCAAATCCCCTAGGTAGTTCTGATGCACGCTAAAGTTTGAGAACCACCGCTCTAGGATATCATTCTGGATCATGGTTGGATAAAGAATTCACCCCATATGGTACAAATGAAGAGATTTTAATTAGCAGGCTATGTACAGAGGTGTGGGCAGGGTTAAGAGAGCAAATAAGGGATGTGACACGGAAACCAGCAAGAGCAGGCGGACTAACCTCCAGTTGTGAGGGGGCAAAGGAGGAAAGCGTCTTACCAGAGCCCACAGACACCTGTACCCTGAAAGAGGAACCACCTGATGAGACCTGTCTTGGGAAACCCACGTGCAAAACAGGGAGGACGCAGAGAAGAAATACCCCAGCTTTTCTCTTCTCATGACCTTTATCCAAGCCCAGCTAGAAACCAGCCAGCAAGGAAGGTCCAGGAGAGGTAGTCCTCAGGGCTCAGCTTCCCAGTAGCATGCAGCATGATAGAGACGGGCAGGAATAGATTTAGAAGCTGGGTGCAGAAGGAGAATAACCAGTGCATGTAGCATGGAGCCTGAGCAACGAGGAAGACAGAAATGGGAGCCGAGGGCATCATTAATGAAGACAGATCAGCTTTCTCCTCTTGGTACATCCAGTTAGAAGGACTGGAATAGTAGATACCCATTTCAGATGAGAAGATTTTAGCTTCATTGAAGAAATGTTATTGTTCATGTGCTCGACATTGGGGACTCAGCTGTGAAGAAAACAAATGAAAACTCTTAGGCTTATGAAGTTTACATGCTGGCCCAGGGAGATAGAAAATAAACAAATACGTAATATTTCACACGAGAGATTACCATGGTGCACATTGTCGTGGTGCATATGCCATAACTAAGTAACCAACATTAGCGCATTTCTATTAACTCAACTCCACTCTTTATTTGGATTTCACTAGTTTTTCTATAATGTCCTTTTTCTGTTCCAAAATCCATCCAAGGTACCACATTGCATTTAGTTGTCGTATCTCCTTAGCCTCCCCTCATCTGTGATAGCCTCCCAGATTTTCCTTGTTTCTGATGACCTTGACAGTTTTGTGGAGTACTGGTCAGGTTATTTTGGAACTGCCTCTCAAGTTGTTTTTGTAATTTTGCACTGATTTAACAAGAATTAAAGAAGATTTGCATAGGGGATAAGCACCACAAAAATATTTGGAAGTGCAAAGAGAAATTGGACAATTTTTTCAGTAAAACGAAAGGATATATTTTTGTACTTTGCGTATATATATATATATGCAAAAGGATATATTTCTGTACTTCGTGTATATATATATATACTTTTTTATGGTAAAAGATGACCACAAGATGTCACTGTTAACTTATATTTGGGCCTGAAGGACTTGCCTTAAAAAGCAGTTAAGTTTTGCTGGGCGTATGTGGTTAGAAACTATTATTCAAAAAACCTTGGCAATAGTTAACCCCCAAAATGTTTCAGTTTTACAAAACCACTAGAATGTTTTGAGTTTGGGATGTTACATTTTTTTCTCTGAGTTTTGCAAAATATTTTCTCTTGAATTCACACCCAAGTATATTTATTTGGAAATTTAATTTAAAACAATATGGCTTGCTAATGAAGTTTAGTGCTCTGTTCCTAAATAGAAAACAAATCCACAAAAATCATTCTGAGTTTATTTTACTCTTTCAACCAGTAACAATAGCTTTATTTGAACTAAAGAACATTTCCTCAAGAAAAGATATAAGAGAAGATGGAAAAAGAGCATCATACAAGAGGCTACACATGACTAGAATTGGTGCTATCCCCACACAATAGCTTAAAAATGGAAGTATTACACTTACATCTCTTAATTTTCTACTACATAATTTTAAAAAATTATTATGCAGGTAAAGTAGAAAGAAATCTATATTTTTTTATTTTTGGTGAGGAAAATTGGCCCCGAGCTAACATCTGTTGCCAATCCTCCTGTTTTCGCTTGAGGAAGATTGTTGCTGAGCTAACATCTGTGGCAGTCTGGCTCTATTTTGCATGTGGGACACTGCCACAGCATGGCTTGATGAACGGTGCATAGGTTCACGCCCAGGATCCGAACCTGTGAACCCTGGGCTGCCAAAGGGTACCACGCAAACTTAACCACTACACGCCACTGGGCCAGCCCTGAAAGAAATATATTTTCAACATCCTACCTTCCAGAATATCTATATTTAAACCTTCCTGGATATAACAGTTTTGATTTCCAGGTCAGATTCCATAATCCTGACTCTTATGGTTTTGCTCACTTTGATTTCTCTAGAGACCTTCTCTTTCCCCTCATTTTTCTTCTCCTGCCCCTGCCGACATCTTTTATTTTTTTCCATTTCTTGTGAATTTAGGACAGCCTCTTCCATTGATGCATAGAAATAATGACTAGAAAGCTCTTCCTAGTTGAACCAGATACCTACTTCTCTATAGCTTTTACCCGCTGGTCCTAGCTCTGTCCTTGGGAGCCACACAGAGCTAAATCCTTTCCTGTTTCTACATCACAACGTTTCAAATATTGGGTGAAAATTGTCTTTTAGCTCCCTAAGCTTGTCTTTCGTTTTCCTAAACTCACCCAGACTTTCTGGCCATTTTAATATTAGCACTACTTTCAGATCCCCATCATCTTGCTACTCTCCTCTGATATTGTAGACTTGCAATAATCCTCTTAAAATGTGATGCCAAGAACTGAAATTTATAGATCAGACACAGTTGGAGGAGCCAAGAATACATTGGGACCATTGGTCTCCAAAATTATTTTGGTGAGCCTAATGACATTACTCACTTTATTAACTAATCAACCCTTTGTAAACTCTCTGCCAGTGAAATACTGCCACCTAGGTTCCTACTGGTCAGGTGAGTGAGTTTGTGTGTGTGTGTGTGCACATATCTGACCCCTATCTACCTCTCCAGACTTATCCTGAACCTTAATGCTCCTGACATCTAGGCTATGACTGATTAAACATTAAAAATGATTCGTCCTCTCAACTTAATTTTCTCTTTCAATAACACAGGCCAAGCTGTGTATGTTTGAGATACAATTTTATATAAATATACTATTTATCCATTGAGTTCATTTATCATTCATGTGGAATCTGTCCATATGATTATCAACTGCACAGAAAGAGAGAAAGTCACACTTGCCAGATTTCTTGTACTAACGCAGCCAAAGTAAGCCAGCTGTAACTAGACATGAAATCCCAAATGTTTGAATTATTATCCAGGTTGACAATCTACAACCTAACCTATATCACAATTTATAGGTTAACCTATAAATTAGTAAACTCTTTCGAGTATATCGCCTACTCTTGAATAGCTATATAGAAATAGAAAACAGTGGAATAGTAGCTTAGTGAAGTGGCTTAGAATGCGGAATAGGAAACAGAAGGACTGGAGCCGGTCCTGTGGCCGAGTAGTTAAGTTCGCATGCTCTACTTCAGCGGCCCAGGGTTTCGCTGGTTCGGATCCTGGGTGTGGACATGGCACCGCTCATCAAGCCATGCTGAGGTGGCATCCCACATGCCACAACTAGAAGGACCCACAACTGAAAATACACAACTATGTACTGGGGGATTTGGGGGAGAAAAAGAAAAAATAAAATCTTTAAAAAAAAAGAAACAGAAGGACTGATTTCAAATCTTGTGTCTGCCACTTACTAGCTATGATACCCTGGGCATCTTACATATTTGGTTCGATATCTACTTCCAGTGTTAGTGTAAGGGTTAATTGAGATGAGGTATATAGGCTCTTAGCATAGCACCTGGTCCATAGGGTGCACTCAATAAAATATAGCTATTGTGATTAATAACAAACAGTTCTCAAATACATTTGTACTTTCTGTGTATATAGAATTGACATGTATTTAAAGAAACATGTTGATGGATTTACAGTGATAGCAGAATACCTGGCCCCTTCTGTGATCCACAGTCAATGCTTATGAAAAAACTGTCAAGAATTAGAGAATTGGCCTCTTGTGATGGAATAGAACTGTTACTGAAACTAAAGTGGGTTCCCTCCTGGGGAGTTAAATCAGACTCTCCACCAGAAGTAGTTGTCTCACAAAGTAAAGTATATTTGCAGCAAATCAGAGACCATGGGGAATCATTTCCAGAGTCACGGTGTCCCCGAACAAAGGGAAGCAGGGACATTTATTTCGGATGGGAATGAATATTCAAAAGGGAGAGGAGGTTCGTATTCACTTGCACAGGCTCAGTTGGAAAAGATGCTTCCACATACACTGCAGGTGATGGTAATAAGGCCTAAGCTCCTCCTGGAGAGATCTTAGCATTAAAAATAAGGCAAAGGTCACAGGCGTGTGGTGAGGCTTGGTCTGGTTGGGGTGGTTGTTGATTGCATCTCCTTAATGTGACAAACGGAAAAAAACAATTTGAAACAACAGTTAAATGCTTCCAAACCCGCCCTTCAGTGCCTTGGGGCAACTAGTGAGTGACAGAACTGTCCCACCCAGGACTAATTTCTAACAGAAGCTTCATTAACAATCTAACCAACTGATCTTCCTCTTCTCTTTAGTGTGGCCATAATAGTCTTTAACTCTGGTTTGTTTGACTATGAAATTTTCGTCTGCACAGGATTATGAGGGAGAAGGTTGCTAAATCTTTTTTTCTCTCTTCGCTACCTCTGGATTTTCTTTTTAACTCGGGCTTTCCCAAAAATGAGACTTGCTGGAGGAAAATAAAAACCTCCAGATAGTGTACCACAGCGTATTCCCTCAGTTATTTTAGAAAATGGTTATGTTGAAATCAGGGTCTCCGCATTTGTTCCTTTAAATGAGGACAGTTTTGGGAATTTCAAGAGGCTTTCACCATTACTTCATTTCCATCCCATGGGTGCATTTAAGTAGCCAGTTTGGCAGGAAATCAGATGATGAATTTCTCAATACTGTGTTGTAAACTAAAGATTCGCTGACTTTCCTCCCATGTCCGGTATCCATAGTTATCAATCTCTCCACAAAAAGTCATCATCTGGGCCCAGGTCTCACAATATTTTGCCCCAACATAATTTGGCTGTGGCACAGGGACGATTTCTTCTTCATTGATATTCCAGTGGTTTCTTCCCACTGACCTCTGTCAAAACGATGGTCCTAGAGTCCTTCACAGTTACTACATAGATGTGCTATTATGAATTGTGTATATTGTTGAGTTATCAGAAAGGTAGATTGAGCTATATTCACCCACAGGTTCTATGATACTACTTACTTTAAATCAGGGATTTTAGAAAACTTATGGATTCTTTCAGCAATTTACTAAATAAATTCTGTTTTCATAAGTATATTAACAAGTTATTTATACAGATGTTCAGACTACAGCCCTGCTTTAGGGATCTATAAGATCTGTAGGGTCTTCCCCTGCTTTTCTTTTGATCTACTCTTTTAAAAAAACTTTGTTTTATCATATACAAAGCCAAAACATTTTTTTGCATCGATAATTGGCACCTGAAAGATATGTTCTTAAGTCAGCGAATCTCAAATTCAGATTCATATTCCCCTTCTTCTCTGGTCTGTGAGAACAATTTTTCCCTTTGAAAGGGATCAATATATTAGCTTGAGAAGTAATACTTAAAGTGCACATGTAAGTAATAAGCAAATCTTATTAAGTTTTATGTAATTTAATTTCAATGATATTGATCTTATCTGAAGGGCACATTATTCTTGATTTGTCTGATCCACAAGACTGAACACAAATTACTATAAGCCCTCACTCTCTGGCCTTTTCCCTCAGAGGAGAGTTAAGGTCAGTGATGATGCATGTTCTAAGACATTGTCAGGAAGGAGAGTAAAAGGTCCTTTAAAAGCTGTCCTTTCACTTGTCTTTTCATATCTTGGAGATATGGGGGGAACTTTCAGCCAGCGTGGTTTGGGCTGGCTCTGAATCTATGTGTCTTCTCCCTGGAGCTCAGCACAATCTGGGCACTGGGACAGAATCTCTGTGGGGGTTGGTGGAAGTTCACCCCTCAGCAGTGTGCTCATAGACCATAAATGTTCCAGGAAAACATCAGAGCACTAGGCCCATTGACTAAATGGCCCCAGACTCTCCATCAGTCCTCACTGACATAAATGAAATAATATGCGTTTTCAAACACGATGCCTTTGCAATCCAATGAGTCACGAACCAATTTATATTACGATGCTAACTCAGTTTGTAAACTTGATCAATGAGTACCAGGAGTGGTGTGCTGACTTAGAATTGACAGACAGATCTAATTTGACTTCGTGTTTGTTCTTTATAAGATAGCTAAACGAAAGAAATGCAAACTTTGACATATGGATATAAGATAGGTATTTATATCACAATTTAATTATAAATGACAAATTTGTGGGAAGGCAAAGGGTTATGATGATTAATTTTCCCATGTGCACATGCCTATGTTACAAAAATGACATTATTTTCCAAAGAAAAGCATATTTTTTCTCCTGCTGAGCAGATCCCTCAGCCTCTGCTCATTTATGTGCTGTGGATATCAGTGGGGAATCTGGCTGATGGAATCTCTGCTATTAATGATTTGGAATCAAGATATTTCCCTGAAATTGATATTGGAGTTGGGAATGTAATCTTCAGCTAATGTCTTGAGCTTAGATGACCCTTGGATTTGTAATGGCTAATAGTTTTAATTTGCAGTTCTGTCTAGATGATTTCCACGGATCATCATTAAGAACTGTGTATTAAAACTCTGTTATCTAAAGCTATCTATTACTTGACATGGATTAGCAGCACCTTCATTGAGTTAGAATGAATTGGCTATGGATCTGCTATTTCTACGTCAAAACTTAAACACCGAACTCCGACAATGCCAGCAAGGAGTCACTGACCTTGTCTTTGTTACCCTGCCTTGGTGATTACATAGACAAATGTAGCTTTAGTCTCCTGCCCATTCCAGTCCATCTGCCACATATTCACCTTTCACCAGCACTTAGTTCTCTATCAAAATATTTTTGCTGGATGAGAAAAGAACCAACTTCCAGGCAAGAGAGAAAAGAGAATGAGTGATTCTAGTTAATGACTTCCAGATAAGAATTTGCTTATTTTCTTAATGGCCTACTGTGTCCTGCTAAGCTATCGTGTCACAAACAGAACAGATAACTTTAATGAGAGAACTGTCTAAGGATCTCAGGACATAGCCACAGCACCTTTGTCGACATAAAACATTTTTTTTAAATAAATAGACTAATGGGAGCTGCAAACAAGTGGAACCTAGGAATAACACCACTAAGTCTTCAGGCAAAATATTTTCACAACATGTGAAATCAATAAAAGTAAAATCTCTAAGGACTAAATGCACAAACATTTAGAAATACTGAAGAAACATTTTCTGTATTTAAGAGAGACTGTGGAGAAAGAAGTGAATGTAGTGAAAATATATTTGTTCACTCTAAGCAAGATTGAGAATTCCGGCCTATGGTTGCCTCACTCAAACTTCCTTGTACTGTTTTTCTGCCATAATTTTCTGAGATAGATCTCCGAGACTAGCCACTAACATGAAACCCCTGCTAAACAAAATGTAAACACTAAGTGAACAGTAATGATGGTCTTTAGTTCAGCACAGTGGTCTGACCACATCAAACATGAATGAGTAGGTGGTTTGCAGAATACTGTCAAATAACAGAGAATGATCTGTTGCTGAAAATAACATTGAGTGGTGGAAAAAGAGATCCCCAAATTGTTTCATCCTCATAATAACAATGAAATAAAGTCAAATAGTAATAAAAACACAATAGCAGATCAGAACTATCATTTAAGGAAAAGATTTCGATATGTTTTATTATAATTAACAGTTATAGAGAGGAAAAGCAAAAAATTAGGAGGAATTGTGGTTTCCGTTTTCAGATTTGCTCTGGCTTGGAGGGCACCTTACCTGCCTCCAGGAAAATATTTAGAACTTTTTAGTCTCCCTTTATCAATCTGTAAATGATGCCCAGGGGGAAAAGAAAAGTCCTACTTTAAAAGATACTTTGTTTACTGTTTGCAAAGTTGTTTGGTTGCTTAGAGAACAAAAAAAGTAAGGTAAAAAGTAATATTATAGCATCTGTGCCATTTAAACCTATAATTAAGGTGACCAAATATTTTCCATGACCCCCCTTTTATTCAATCCTTTGCAAATTTTTTGCAAGTTCATAATTTGAAGCTAAAACTTTCCATGTTCTACATATCAGTAAATATATATTGCCTGGAATCACTTAAAAATTATTCAAACGAGTTTGAATTTTGGTAATTTGTCTTTTCTTGGATAATTTGAAAGTCACTGATGTTTCTACATAAAGCAAAAAGAATGCTATATTTCATTTTGGATTAGACCTTAAAATCAAATGTAGCATGCAAGGAAGCAGAAAGAGCTTATGAGAAGTTGGAAAATAATCGTTGAATGATGAAAATGTCATTCATAGATTAAAACCATGATCTAAACATGTTCTCTTGCAAATTTTACTTTGGAAATGCATTCTTGATACTTGGATCAGTTCCTCCTCTCTCGTTTGACTTATTACCTCACCAACTGATTGTTTGAATGCTGTACACAAAGCTTAGAATATAATAATTATTTTTATATTTGGAAAAAGGCTATATTTCTAGAAGTGATGTAGATTCCAAAATTTTCCATTATATTATGCTTCTCTTCATCATTTAAGAGAAAGAGTAAGAAAGTCAACTTTTGAGGTGAATTACACTCTTATAAGTATATGCTGTAACAAATTCAATCATGGATTGATTACGATATTTTAGGTTTCGCTCTTCAACACAGAGCCAAAGGATATTACGAGGCAAGCGGTACAGGATGAGGGTGGAGAGGAGGACGGTGAAGACTTGATAATCTTTCCAGTTTTCTGTATTATATATACACATGTCTTTTATATTTGTTAGAAATCCAGTAACCAGAAAGTGCAATTGGCTAGGCTGTTCACTCTACATTATAAATGAAAGGAAACAGGCTAATGAAGATTTGTGTTTTCACTTATAAATCTTAGAGGTTTGGTAAAGATTGGCGTATTTTGCACACAAATTGAGAGCACAGATCATTCGTCATACATGTGTTGAGAATGTTCTATGTCCCCCTAGATCAGTCAAACAAGAGCAGTGCCAAAAGAATTAGACACAAATAGAGAGTTATTTCAAGGAATTGAGGGGAACAGAAAGTGATTTCAATACAGGATGATGAATGTCACTTTGAAAGTAAATTTGCAGGCCTTTGGGATCACTGGGAAAGAATGTTACAACAGTCCGAGACAGTTGGCAAGGGCAGTTTAGAGGATGGTAAATTATCCCAAACTTTTTCCTCTATGTTATCTCTGCCTTCCAGTTAGTCTCCAAATGCTCTGTAATTTAACGAGATCATTGTTTCTCATAGTGTGGTCCATGGACGGCCAATATTGGCATTAGCTGGAAGCTTGTTCATGTACAGAATTTTGGGACCCCAATCCAGACCTACTAAATAAGAATCTGCATTTTGAAAAGATTGCTAGATGATTCATGTGCATAGTAAAGTTTGAGAAGCACTATTCTAGATTCTGTCTTCTTAGTAACTTTCAAACCCAGCTGAAAGCAGAAATTTGTATTTCCTAGTATGTTTGAACTTTGGGAAAACACCATCTCAAAGATCACCTCCAGTCATGTAACATACTTAAGCAGAGAGAATGGGCCCAAGATAACCCTTGACTCCAGTTCCGTATGGCCTACATGTGAATGGAAATGGTTCATAAGTTCCTGTTGCCAAAGACAGGGGAAAGTGATACCAAGAGTCCAGGGGATCTGAAGACACATGTGATTTGGACTGGGAAAGTATTCAGTATGTGGGCCTTTTGACTTGGATCTGTGAGATAACCATGGGCAATAATAGTAGCAGATTCTATGAACAGTAGGAAATGCATACATCAATAGTGGAGATCAGAAAGGATCGAGAGGGCAGCGTGTGGAACAGTCCCCTCCTGTCCCACTCTTAAAAATGTTTCCTTATGCTCAGATACCTCCCAGGGAGAGGTGAAAAAGAAGGTGGTGTGAGAATGGGAGAAACAGGGTAGGGGTGAGACTTTAACTGACCTAGCTAACCTGAAAGAGACTAAGTTCTAAACTGGAAGAAGAAACTGGGCTGCATTGCAGGGCCTAGTTATAAGTTTTTTCTTCCATTAGCAGATATGGGGCTATGAGCAAAAATAATTCTTTTAAGGAAAATATAATGTACATCTGATTGATAATGTGACAATTTTAAACCACAATATAAACATGAGATATCTTTGCTTAAAATCCTTCAGTGGTTTCTTAAGGCTGCTAAATTATAACTTGGCACATACCATTTTGTTTGGTTCTTGCCTACCTGTCTAATATCATTTCCTGAAACCAGCAATGGAAACTGGAAAAAAATGTCAAAGAAAATTTCAGTGCAAGTTCTAAGCCAGTAGACCTGTACTGGGGTGTGTGTGTCTGTCTGACCATGTAATATCTATGACAGCATTACTCCTTTATCAGTTAACTCTGACCTAAATAACGTTGCATTAAAAACCATCCCAAAACTGAATGGGAGGGAAAAGAGCAGGTCCAATGGATCATTTACCTCAGAATTATGTAAAAATTCTTAAAAACTCAAATTCTTGAATCAAAACTGGCTTAAAACACTGAATTACTTATTTTCACATATCTTCACATTGACCGAAGGTTGTCTAAGCTGGTCTTATTTGGATGGTTCTACTGGTCATAACTGGACTCACTCTGCTTCTGAAGCCAACTGAGTACAGCTAGTGTGGCTTTGCCCTACATGTTTTATAGCCATTTCCTGGGACCAGAAGGCCAGCCTATCTGTGTCCTTCTCATTGTGTTGGCAGAGATTCAAAAGTACAGGGCCAATCATGCTACAGCTTTACAATCCGCTGTTTATGTCACATATGCTAATATCCCACTGGCCAAAGATTATCCCATGAAAAAACCCTGCATCAAGGAGTGGGAAAGTCTGCTTCACCAACTATAGGAAAGCACTGAAATTTACAAGCCAAGAGTACGGATTTATAATTCAATCACTGTGGATGGAGTGAAGAATGGAAAAATAACCCACTCTACCACAAATCGCCTTTTAAAAACAGTTGGCAATATGTCATGATGAAAAATTTAGCAATTAGTAGCAATTAGAGATGCAAAATCTGGCCAGTGGTGGTTAATTTCTTCATGATATGACCCCATAATCAAGTCCCTTTTTCATTTTTTATCTTTTAGAAAAATTGATATGCATTGTAAAATTGATTGCCAAATTATGCTCAATAATTTACACATTTATAAATCTGATTATATCACTTTCATGTTCTATAGAGGGGTCGATAAACTCCAGTCCACAGGCCAAATCTGGCCCACCACCTGATTTTGTAAATAAAGCTTTATTGGAACACAGCCACTCTCATTTGCTTACTTGCCGTTTGTGGCTGCTTTTATGCTCCAACAGCAGAGTTGAGTAGTTGTAACAGAGATCGTGTTGCCTGCTGAAATATTTACCAAAAAGCTGAAAATATTTACTATCTTACCCTTTCCAGAAAACAAGACACTACTGCTTATCATATTTGAGGCACGTACACCAGTTAATTTCTCTTAGATGTCACCAAAGATCTCTCTCCTTTCAAGAAGAAGAAAGTTTTAATAACTAACAGCACCAGGATCTGAATGCACATGTGGCTGACTGAAGCCAAAGATCTTTGCAATATTCCACACCGTTTCTACAGTATTTGCTGTCCTTTGAAGAAGGTTACTTACTCTGATATGGGAGGGAAAATAGAGGGACCAATGTATCACTTACATCTGATCATGTCAAAAATTCGTTAAAAATTCAAACTTTTGAGGGGCCAGCCTGGTGGTGTAGTGGTTAAGTTTGCTCATTCTGCTTTGGCAGCCTGTGGTTTGTGGGTTTGGATCCCGGGTGCAAACCTACATGCCTCTCATCAAGCCACGCTGCGGTGGCATCCCACGTACAAAACAGAGGAAGATTGGAACAGATGTTAGCTCAGGGCCAGTCTTTCTCACCGAAAAACAAAAAATTTCAAACTTTTGAAACAAAATCTCTATGCTTGAGACTTGGAAATCTGAATTTTTAACAAATGTCAGGTGATCCTTATTCACACTAAATGTAAAGGACAGAGAGATAAGTGAAAGAAACAACTTGTGACTGATGTTAGATTTGAGTTGATAGATTTGAGAAGTGAAAAAGCTTGACATGATTATGGTAATACATTGGATAGAGAATCAATGAAGCATGAGGAAATGAAGACCAATTAAGGAGAACTAAGGCCTTCACTAGATATTATCTAAAATATATTTGGAATACATTATTTTCTAGCCCTTCTTCAGTTTCCTACCTTGGCTCATCTTTTGTTAATTATGATTCTCATGTGAGTCTCCAATCCAGAAGCAGTTCACATAAGTAGAAAACTTGGGAGGATAGGGGTCATATCTGCATGCTATATACAAGGATGTCTGTCTTATGAGTGGAATTTTCTTTTAACCCACTTTTCCAAAAAAGGCAGGTTCTAAAAGATCAATAAAAAGTGTGACACATTAACACAAAAGAAATAGATTATTGAATGTATATCTGTAGTGTGAATTTTCCTTTCATTCAAAATGTTGAGTGTGACTTTTCTTTTTGTTTAGAAATTGTGGTGTAGGAATAAATCTGAAGAAAAATTGTTATTAGCACCCTATTCCCCAGGTTCAGAAAGATGTCTCCAAGTAGCCTAGAGTGCTCAGCCACCGTGCCGCAGGGCTTGCTAAGGGGTATCAGAAGCAATCTTACCACCACCACTCAGTTGATATACATAGACTCAGTGTTGCTTTTCCCTCTTAAAAGCCAAGCTAGGCACGGACAGCAAATCTTTCATTCAGAATGGAGAGTGCCTGCCAAAAGAGTGGCATGGCATCTTGTCTTTCCCAATCAGAGGCTTTCTCAGGTGCAAAATCTAAAAGCTCAACTAAACAAATACACACACACAGTCACAAACATGTGCACAAACACACACACACACAGCACTTGTTTTCCCGGCTCATCGACTTTTCTTCGTCTAAGCAAAGTATGGATAAAGAAGTTTCTATTTGTTTAGATTATAAAAGCCCCAGAAAACTACTGTTTCAGAAGAAAAGATAGCTCTGGGAAGGTGGTAGTTGGAAACAAGAAAAATGTTATTGGTGAGCTTTACAGGAGAGCAGTGGGAGAGATTGAAGATCTCCAACTACAGGAAGAAAAATACAGAAAGCAACATTTTGTTGTGTGCTATGAATGCAATCACCCTGGTTCATCCATTCTAGATAAAGACTTAAATCACTTTTGAATTTGGTGAAATGTTGAACTGGTGGTTTTCAGAATATGACAATACCTAGATGGGCGATGAAGCTGGCTAGGTTTATCTGGGTTACATTTATATTCACAGGGATTCAATGACCAATGATATAGCTTTATTTTTTTAAACATGTAATCTGCTTGTTACCAGTGATATAGTGTATATATTTGTTAATACTTGACAGCAATATAAAATAAAATCACCTGTTTTGCCTTAAAAAAATTAAAAAGCATAGCTATATAATGAATAACCTTGGAAGATAGATATAATGTCTCCTGGAGCAAAAGACCCGTAAAATTGATGTCTCTCTCCAGAGCCACAACAAGCAGGCTTACTGTCCTTAATAAAAGATTTAGGTTCTGTCAGTTTGGAGTTTCTCTCCTGTAACACAAACCACTGTGTGTGCAGGTGTAATATGATCCTCTTTATGTCACCCTATGAGAATTAAAACTTGTGTAACTAGCACAAAAATAAGAATATTCTGGCTATTACTATTGTTAATAATAATAATCTATCATTTAGCTCTGACCCAGGAGTCTTGTGCCTTTTAACAGCACTGATGAAACTGTGGCAGGTAATTTGTCTCATATTTTTTACAGTTCTTGATAGGGACTACATAAGAGTGTGTTTATCAGGGTATATGGAGAAAAGGGAACCCTTAATGCACTGTTGATGGGAGTGTAAATTGGTGCAGCCCCTATGGAAAACAGTATGGAAGTTCCTCAAAAAATTAAAAGTAGAACTACCATATGATTCAGCAATTTTACATCTGGATATTTACCCAAAGGAAATGAAAACACTAACTCAAAAACTGTATGCACCCTGGTGTTCATTGCAGAATTATTCACAATAGCCAAGACATGGAAATAACCTAAGTGTCCATCAATGGATGAATGGAGAAAGAAGATGTGGTATATTTACATGATGGAATATAATTCAGCCACAAAACAGAAGGAAATCCTGCCATTTGCAACAACATGGATGGACCTTGAGGGAATTTTGCTGAGTGAAATAAGTCAGACAGAGAAAACCCATATGATCTAACTTATATATGGCATCTAAAACAAACAAACAGAAAAACTGAACTCGTAGACACAGAGAACAGATTGGTGGTTGCCAGAGGTGGGGGATGGGGGGTAGGGGTAGGAGAAATGGGTGAAGATGTTCAAAAGGTATAAACTTCCAGTTATGAAATAAATAAATCCTGAGGATGCAATATACAGCATGATGAAGATAGTTAACAATACTGTGTTGCATATTTGAAAGTTGCTAAGAAAGTATATCTTAAAAGTTTTCATCAAAAGAAAAAAAATATAACTATGTGTGATGATAGAGGTTAACTAGACTTATTGTGGTGATCATTCCACAATGTATGCACACATCAAACCATTAGGTTGTACACCTGAAACTAATATAATGTTATATGTCAATTATATCTCAGTCTTCTAAAAAAGTAATAGTCCACCACAGTTCACCCTCTGGTTCCCAGTGATTTTCATATTCTTCCCACTTCTAAAATGTACTTACTCTCCTCTCCTATAAGACCTCCAAAGCCTTATCCCTTTATGGCATTATGCTCAGGCTTGGAGTCCAAAATCTCAACATTGAAATCAGATTCAAGTAATGGATGAGACTCTTCAGACGCAGTTCCTCCTTATTTGAAGACCTGTGAACTAAAGTTATCTATCACTCATATTGTATGTTGAGGGTAAGACAGGGACAAACGAACTACAATAGAATATCTTATTTAAAAATGAGGGATAGGATGATAAGAGGCACATGGCAGTCACTGATCGATAGCAATTTTGAAATCTAGCCCTTTTCATTGCTCTGAGGGAAAAGAAAGTATTTCATTAGGAGTCAATTCTGTTTTCTGGGAGTGATTTTCTGCAGCTGTTGGTTCCACCCTCTGGGCTCCTGGGAACATCCTTAATTTTCCATAAGAATGGCCTGTTTGTATGTGAATGGTTTTCTTAGCCTATTTCTGGCCTATAGAAGATTGAGAGCACAGAGATTATATTTTTGCTTTGAATGTCTCCGTCCTTTTTAGTCCAAGCTGATATAGTTCCTTTAAAATCTTTGTGGGTTTCCTGATTATCAAATTATAATCTAATCCATTAGACAAAATCCATGCTGATCAATCTCTTAGAAATAGTACCCTGTCTAACTTGAGTGCCATAGAACAATACCCCTAAGTCTTAAGAGCACTTTTGTCAAGCCCTACCGACAGCATCCTTACTGCCTAGTCCCAAAGCCACTGCTCTTGTTTGAGGTTATTCTTACAGCAGCATCCCTCTTTCAGATACTAATTTCTATTTCAGTTGTCTATTGCTGCATGGCAAACAGCCCTCAAACTTAATGGGTTTAAGCAACAACCACTTTATTTGATCACAGTTCTATGGGTTGGCAAGGGCTAAACTCCACTGTTCTTCTACTGATCTTGCATTCAGTCAAATGGTGGCTGGAATTGGAGCGTCCCAGATGGCTTCGTTCACATGTTTGTCTCTTTTGCAGGGACAACTGGGAGCCTGAGACCTCTTTCCCTATTTGGCTTTCTCCCTATGGCTAACTTGGACTTCTCATGATGTCTGGATCTGAAGAGCAAGAGTTCTTAATAGACAAGCCCCAGTGAGCAGTGCTTATCTTGGCTTCATTTGAATTATGCTTGCGTATATCCCATTGATCAAACACAGTGCAGTGGGTTAACAATAAATGTTTGCAATTCTTTATGAATTAAAGAATACATGTGGAACTCTCAAGAGCAAGTCTATTTAAAACTATCAGAGCAATTCACGGATAGGGGCTCACTACATTAAGTAGTAATTCTGTAACACTGTGCTCATGTTAAATTCTTCATTATATATATGGTGAATTCCCCAAAGAAAAACAAGATTTGTTAGTACTAAAATACACAACGTTTAGAGAAATAAATTATGCATCACATGGAAAAGTATTTAAGAATACTCCAGTTCTCCCAGATAAGAGAAAACACAGACGGGAAAACTTCATTATCAGGAAAAGCTTTGAGTTTTGAGAACTTTTAGCCCATAATAACAGGGATTCTGAGTTTATTAGTTTCCTATTGCTCCTGTAACAATTTACCACAAAGTTAGTGACTTAAAACACCATAAATTTATTCCCTTACAGTTCCGGAGGTCAGAAGTCCAGAATCAGTTTCCCTGGGCCCTTGAGGGTCTAGGGGCAGAATCTGTTTGCTTTTCCTTTTCAGCTTCTGATGTTCCTCGACTTGGCATTGTGGTCCCTTCCCTCCATCTTCAAAGCATATCACCCCAATATCTTCTACCGCCAACACGTCCCCTTCTCTTCTGATTCTGATTCTTCCTGGTCCCTCATATAAAGACCTTTGTGATTGCATCAGGTCCACCTGGATAATTTCTCTGTCTCAAGATCCTTAACTTAATTGCATCTGGAAAATGCCTTTTGCCATATGACGTAAGATTTACAGTGTCTGGGGATTAGGATTTGGACATATTTGGGGGAATTAGTCATCCCAACACAGTGAGATACTGAATTATACATACTATACTAAAATTATACATACTATACTAAATTATACATTTTTTTCTTTCTCCTCTGATCAATTCAATGGAAATTGTCAGTTTTGAGCAGTTTTAGAAATGATAGCAGAGACAGAAATAAGCTGCAGATATTTCTGGCTTTTTTTTCCTGAAAATCTAAATCTTAATTGAGTTTAAAGCATATGAAAGAAAATTCACAGATTAAGACAACGTGCCTTGGAGAAATATATGGATAGAGGTGTCCATAGAGGGTGGGAAAACTTCCCTTAAGAATAGAGATCCCCTGAGTTTATGGAAGAGAAAAGAATGAGGTCTGTGTTTTCTGGCCTCATTGGGAAGCAGCAAGATGCCAGATGTGAATGGGAGATGGGCTCATTGACAAGTCGGAAAACATTCCCTCTTTCAAACCTGACATAAAAGCAACAGACCTGAAGCAGTTTTGCAAAAAAGGCTATGGATGACTGAAGAGTAATACCAATGAATGTCCCCCAAGGCCTTGGCTCTGGAAAAGAAGCTGGGGGTCGACGTAGGAGTGGCACCCAAGAATGATGACAATTGGATTTCTTACCAGGTAGATAAACATGAGTCTCAGAGTCAGAAATTAAGTTGTAGAAAATTAAAAAGTAATCAAAGATATTTCTTGAATGTCTGAGTTTGAGGACTAAGTTTCATCCATGCTTTCTCTTTCTTTCTCTCGCTTTCTCTTGTGTGTGTATGATAATTTTTAACATTGTTTCAAAAGTATGCAAACTTACCATTATTTCCATGCTCCATATAAAAAAGAGTACTATAATTTTGGTGTATAAACTTTTCTTGGAACAACAGTATAAACATACTCTTAGAAAAACATTTATCACAAACTCATTGAGTATTACTCTTTATTGGTCATGTCAGTTAGGTTATTTTTGTTTTCATTCTTATAAATAGTAATGTTTATTGCACTCCAAAGAAAATGTAAAATTTTTTTCACTAGACTTTAACTATCTTAATTCCATACTTTTCTGTTAAGAATATCTGTCAAAAGTATTACACCGACTTTTTCCAAGTTGTTACTCAGGGGAAAAAATATATATATCTACATGTTCTTATTTTGATTTATTGCTTATTAAAATTTATAATCTTTACACAATTTCTTTTTCCTCTGAGAGTAACTGAATCATGAAAAAAATAGCTATGAACATGATTTCAAGAAAGGAGCCAAGAGTCCTTTCCAGTGGGAATGAGAACTTCAATTTTCAGATAACTAGTTTTTTAATAAATTGCCCCAATTGATTTTCACAAGAATATTAGATATCATGGCAGGCATTTTCATGTACATTTTACTATACTATTTTTTTCTGAAACTCCTGTGGGCTGTTGTGGGGATTAGAAATAGAAATGAGAAGGATCTAACACATTCGAATTGCTCAATGAATGGTAGCCGTCATTGCTGCTATTTTGTGCATGTGAGCAGTGAGAGGCTCAAGGTGATTATGGCTTGCCCCAGGTCTTCTGACTTATAGTCCAAAGTTTCACCCTCAGTTCCTCACAGAGATGCTCAGTTAATTTTTCCCTTCAAAGAATGGGGATTAATTTAACAATAGAAAAACAACAGGAATAATCCCACAGATTGTATTCCACCTGTAGGACCTCAGGCTTTTAGGCTCAACAGTTACTTCTGGACAAAAAGGGTCTGCCGAGGCCCTGATCCTCTCAAGCTCCCACACTCCCAGTGTTTATCTTGAGAAGAGAAAAAAGGAATCCTTCAGAAAAGGTCTTAGGCCTTTTCTCTTAAAGGTGGGGGGGAAAAACACCTTTTGAAACTACTCCAGCTGTCAAAGTTCAGGCCTTGATTTGTGACGCCTGGTCTTGCAAAAGTGCTAAATCAAAGTAAAATGGATTTACATTTGTAAACTTTGTTTCCACTTAATGGGATTAGAAAGACCACTCACATTAAACAAACAAAAACATCACTTCAGCATCGAGACAGATAGAACAGTAAATTAGCTGTACACTAACTCTGAAACGCGGTGTGAACGTAGGCCTAGAAATTTTAGTTTATGATAGTTTGAAGTCAAAAAGCTTCCAGAGCCTATTTAGACATTTTCACACCTACTCTCTGCCTAAGCCATCTGCGTTGTTGGGGAAGAGAAAAGCCACGAAGAGAGTCACACACAGTGTGCACTGAGGTGATTTGGAAAGCAGTTAAAAGACGGGTCTTCTCAACCTAAGCTTGTCCAGATGTGAAGATTTAAGTGTGAGGATTTAAACTCAGACATAGGCAGGAACACGTCCGTTGAAAATCTTCTCACTCTGCAGAGAAGAAATGCACATTTTCCAGAATATACAGCAGTAAAAAGTTTTGCTATTTAAAAAGAAAAGTATTGTAAGTATTCCCAAATAAAATAGCTTTGACTATTTCAGGCGATAGGAGAACCTGACAATAATTATTCTTCTGACCCATTGTCTGCTTACCCTTCTAACAGAATTTTTGCAATCTTTTAATTACATCTGTTTACATTTTTATCTGTCCCCAAAGAGAGCTCA
The DNA here is from genome assembly GCF_021613505.1 of Equus quagga. Lineage (NCBI taxonomy): Eukaryota > Metazoa > Chordata > Mammalia > Perissodactyla > Equidae > Equus > Equus quagga. The sequence goes on from NC_060275.1 coordinate 85,755,932, forward strand.
ATGCCGTCTTCACTTTCTGGTTTCGGTTCTCAGTGACATCAGGTTTCTCCATCTGGAAATCAAGCAAAGTGTACAAAATAAAAACTGCAAAGCGTATGATTTTTATCAAGTTGTTTTGTCTCTGTGGATTTGCCTACATAATGTCTCAACTAAATTTCTAAATTCAAGCAATAGTCTCATTTGAATCGAGAGAGAAAAAGACCCTGTTGGCGGTTAAGCAACCACAGGCAGGTGAGGGGGCAGAGCTGACAAAATAGGAAAAGGGGCTAATAGACGGGCCCAAAGTCTCATCCAACAAGTTCTGCTAAGATAGAAAAAGTCTGTTGGATGCTGTAGGTGGGAAGGTCAACAAGGGGATTGGGCAACTGGATTTGGGATCTAAGGCTGGGTAAGTGGCCCAAAGAAGTGTGGACCCAAATCAACAGATCCAAGCAACAAGAAGGCATCTGGACATAAAGTCTTGAGAGACCAGGAAAAATATAAGTTAATGTGGAACAAAGTCTCTGTGAGTCTCACAAAAGCTTTTTTTTCAAGGAATGGCTATGAAATATTAAAAGGAATTTCAGGTGTGTCTGGTGTTTTAGCAAACATCTTAAAGCGTATACATCTGGATATGTATTGTCCTGCACAAGAATCAGCAAAGTTAATCCTTAATCCATGGAGGCTGCTGTTTACAAGGTCAGTTTTGAAATTCCTATGTTAAAATTGCCTCCACAGCCCACTTAAAAACCACACAATGAGATCAATGACATTATTCATGGAGAAGCCGAGTAGAACTTACGCTTATTCTGTTGGCCACTCCGCTTCCAAACTCTCACCCCTACATTCACCATTATTTCAAGTAAAGGTAAAAGAATGAATTAGTAATGAATTGCTATTACTTATTGTGGCAATCAGGCATTTTAAAATAAAAATGTGGAGCCGTTGCCTCATTTGCATCATCAGATCACTAACAGTGGCCTTGTGAGAGTGTTGCAGAGGGATTCCGGGTGGGCATGGAATATCTCATTCTCAGTGGGTGTTAGAAAGTTGCCAATAGTAACAAAAGTTTCTGTGGGACTGTGTCTCATTGATGTGATTTGAGTAACCTCAGTGACTGCTGTACTGAAAAAACATACTTCTCACCATCTTATCTTGGATGTCCCAGTTCCATTGATTGGACTGCCACTGACCCTATAAACTCGCACACTGGCAGAATCCCTTCCCAGGGCTATAAACAGAAAGTAGGTTGATGTACATAATGTTGAGCCCAACATTATTGACTAAGTGCCGGTGAGGTGCTGCTGATATGAGAGAAAATCTCCTGTACCTCAATGCCTAATTTTGCAGACTCTGAATAAATGAAATGCTTTAAAACTTACAGTATTCATTGTTCTCTGTTCTTCCCCATTAATCTCTTTCCATATAACTTCATTTGTAGGGGTTATATCTTCTGGGGTGTTGTACAACATCGCTAGACAGCCCCTTCCTGGCACAAACACATACACGCGCACACATTCTTGACCAGGTGCTTTCTATTTTCTATAGTCTCCAAATAAATGTACAAAGAGAGATGATCATGGTGGCAATAGTCATTGGGTTGTGGGAAGGGAAGAGGAATCTCAAAATATTCATCCATATAGTCAATAGTTCCCTAGTTTCCACAGTGATGAAGATTAATTTCTGAATCAGGGAAAATATCAGAGAGGGAAAATTTTATCAACTTTTAATTGGACAAAGTAAGGTTGGAATATCTCCTGCAATTTTCAGTCAGATTCTCCGAGCTTCATAGTTTATGAAAATTCCTCATAGGTACTGCTAATGGGTTTATTGTCAATTCTGGTTTATAGTGTTCTGACTTTTGTGATTTTCCTCTGCCTTCACAGATATTTTTGTGCAAAGTTGAGAGCAGCTGGATCACGGGCTGCAAACCATATGCCATTTTACACTAGAAACCTCTTTTCCCTCTGGACCTGCTTGCAATTACTCTCATCTTCTAATTTCCTGGATTTTTGGCACCTGAATTAAATTTCTACATCTGCTTCTTAACCATTTGGTTTGGTGAACATCCTTTTCCTAGCTTCTTGGACTTTAGTTCTGCACACACTTCTGGGATGTGTGCATTCCTCTGCTTTGCTGACGTCTATCCCTATCTCCCTTTCCAGCTTCTGTACTGATACAATCACTAGATGGACTTGTCCTCAGAATTATAGCCAAACACAGGGATGCAATGATTCTTTTGTAATACCACAGTCTATGTACAATCCTTGAATCAGGTGACTGTCTTTCTAGCGTATGAAATATTATTCTTATGTATTTATTAATGTTTTTGTGTGCGGTCTATGGCCTTTTGCCATTAAAGACCATTTCCCCATGGTGTGCACTAAATAGATAATAAATTTATTTAGGCAAGAGCCTTAGTGATGTCTGGGTAACCAGATAATATGTTATGTTTAGAATACAAATACAAAATTATACATGAGATATATGAAGAGTGAAAGCAAGACTATGAAGTGTGATGTCACTAAAAATTATTGGGTTAAGATCTGGAACTCTTGTGCTTACTGTGTTGTTGTGAACTTAATCTAGTGAAACTAAACTGATTCAGAGGATGAATATTATGCTAGTCATGCCAAACTGTATTAATTCTCATCTTTCTTAATCTTTTTGGAGTCAGAGATGGGAAGAAATAGAGATAGGAAGAATTTTGACATGCCTGGTGTTTTTGTCCAAGCATTGAAGCAGTTTACAAGTGAGCAAGTGTTTGCACTTTTGAAATGACTAGGAATGACTTCACAATGAAGCTTAAAATATATCACTTAAATATTATTCCAAAATGCAATTATCTAGTTATGAAAATGAAGCATAGTAAGTTAGTTGCTATTGGTGGCCCCTGAAAGAACACCAGCAATGATTTGTAGAACTAAGGGAATTTTTCAGATATCCACCCAAATTCAGAAGGTCAGCTCCATGAACAATGATGTGACTATCTTTAAGAAGAATATTCTAATAATATGTTATGTTTATGTCCTGTCTCTCCAACTCTTTCAACTTTTATTGTCATATAATTAAAACATCTACAAAATTTATATATTTCTGTGAAACAGTATACATTTCTTTATTCATCTGATTTCAAAATTCCTTTTGCATTAAAAAAGGCATGAGATAAACAAATATCATACTTTTGAGTTATCTAATTTGTTCTTTAGTTACATATCATTTTTCCCTTTGTGAAGGGATTTGACGTTTTTATTTCTTTTTTCTTTAAATGTCTTCATGTTCTTTGGAATATGAGGTCAGCATGACTTAAGACATTACGTCTTTGAACCTAAAGTCCTAATCTGTGACCTGCTTTCCTTTTATATTTCAGATAGCTAATTTTTAAAATTGATTCAGTATGCCACTGTATAGCACATTTAGTTGAGCTTATACTACCAATGAACAAAGATGATAAGGTCTTTTTTAGTTTGTTTTTATTATTTTTCTCTTTTTCTTCTTTTTTAGGCAATGTTTTTTCCAGAAGAGTCTATATTTCAGTCTATAGAGTCTACCAACTTTGACCCATTTAGTTGCTGCATCGATAGTTTATTGTGATGCTGTATTTGGGAGTTTGTACGTATTGAAGAGGGGCTGCCCAGAGGAGGAAAGATGAGCAGACCACAATAGCAAGTAAGCTGCAATGAATTAGAGAGAAGAGAGCAAAAGCAGAATTGATGGAACCAGAAATAAGATTAAAATACAAAAACATACGTGAGAAATTAGTTTTAGTTCAGCCAAGCTATAGTTTGATTTTCATAAAGTGTATGCTGGGAACTGATCAACCAGAAGTCCTCACTAGTAACAAACTTTTCAATGAAGGATGGTATCATATGTATTGGAAAAATATCTTCATTAGTCACAATTAATTAGTTATCAACCTACTGTATGTTCCTTGATGGCAGGGTCTAAGTCTATTTATCCTTTGAATAACCTAAAATATTGAATTATCTATAAAAAAATTTGATAAAATTCTCAAATATGGTAGATATTGTCCACAGACTGGGAAGTCCTTGGGGTTAGAGAGCTCACAGTTCATTATGACCTGGTCTCCAAACGTTTGCATTTATATAACTCATTAATAAAAATATTTAAGGCATGCATCCTCAATATACATATTTTATTCATAAATGTTTTATATATACTTCTATTAATGGTTAAAAATCTCAAGGTATAATTCATACTTAAGGAAATGTTCCTTGTCAATGAATTTTGTTATAAATCCACATTCAAATAGTTTTCTTAATTATTTCAATATTTTGTCCAATTTCCTTAGATAATTTTACTATTCTTAGCAAATGCTTTTTCAAAGTTGGATAATGTGGGTCTGCCATTTTTTTGCTCACATGTGCTTAAATTATTGGCATTATGTTTAACCCATGGTTTCTTTGCAGAAGCTTTTAAAAGACACCCTTTAAAGACTTACTTCAGTATTTTAACTTGATAACATAATATATGAATCTAATTATATGGGGACATGCAAATTGCCCAATTTGGTTCTGTGGCACAGTCCCTGAGAGGTGAATGCTCACAGGTGGCAAGCATTCCTATGACACAGTAGGCAAGATCCACACTGCAGAAACCTCCTAAGAATACAGCCAAGCTTCATGTTCCCTCTCAAACTCACATCCAGTGTTATTCCATGTAACATCACTGCTCACTAACGAACTAAATGAAAGGTCAGAGCACAGAGCTGCACTTTCAGTTTTAAAAAGCCTGGGAAGAAAAATGCCAATTAGCAATTTGATGATAAAAGTAAAATTTTAAGATAAAAACCATTAACAAAACAGAGTTTGAATATGGAAAGAGCTAAAATTTGTCCATGTAGGAGAAAATAACCAGTCCATCAAAATACAGAATACAGATACATATAATAATAGAAAGACATAAGAAGAGAAAGACATTGAAAAAGGGCAACGAGGTTAATGGAAGGTTTGTGAATCCTTTTTTTTAAATTTTGAATCCTTATGAGTGTTGTTTGTTGGTTGGTTTTGTGAGGGTGAAACATTTAAGTTCTACTGTCTTAGCAAATTTCAATCATACAGTACAGTGTTGTCAGCTATAGTCACCACGTCTTACGTTAGATCCTCAGACATTATTCATCTTATAGCTGAGTTTGTATCCTTTTATCAACCTCTTCCTATGTCCCCACCCCCTAAGCCCTGACAACCACTTTTATACTCTCTGTTTCTATGAGTTTGACATTTTTTTTTTCAGATTCCACATATAAGTGACACCATGCAATATTTTTCTTTGTCAGTGTGGCTTATTTCACTCAGTGTAACGACCTCAAAGTCCATCCATTTTGTCACAAATGGCAAGATTTCCTTCTTTCTCATGGCTGAATAATATTCCATTATATATATGTACCACATCTTCTTTACCCATTCATTTGTTGATAGACACTTAGATTGTTTTCTATTGGGAATAATGCTGCTATGAACATGGGAATGCGGATATCTCTTTGGGATTCTATTTTCATTTCCTTTGGGTATATACTCAGAAGAGGTATTGCCGGGTCATATGGTAATTCTATTTTTAATTTTTTGAGGAACCTCTATGCTGTTTCCCACAGTGGCTGTACCAGTTTACATTCCCACCAACGGTGCACGAGAGTGCCCTTTTCTCCACATTCTCACCAACACTTGTTTCTTGTCTTTTTGGTGATAGCCATTCTAACAGGCATGAGCTGATATCTCACTGTGGTTTTAATTTGCGTTTCCCTGATGATTAGTGATGTTGAACACCTTTTCATGTACCTGTTGGCCATTTGTATGTCTTCTTTGGAAAAAATGTCTGTTCAGTTCCTCTGCCCATTTTTTAATCGAACTGTTTGGGTTTTTTTGCTGTTGAGTTATATGACTTATTTATATATTTTGGATATTGACCTGTTATCAGATATGTGATTTGCAAATATTTTCTCCCATTCAGTATGTTGTCTTTTTATTTTGGTGATAGTTTCCATTGCTATGCAGAGCTTTTTAGTTTGATGTAGTGCAATTTGTTTATTTTTGCTTTTGATGCCTTTGATTTGGTGTCAAATCTAAAAAGTCATCATCAATGCTGAAGTCAAGGAGCTTTTACTGTACAGGTACTGGACAGTTTCGGTTTTAGTTTGTTACCACACTGTGAATACTTAACTCTAAAAAATAATTTTGCAAATGAGTTTGATTGTTAAATCCAAAGCTGTCAATGATTTGAAATAAGTAAATAAATATGTATATTTATTTTAAAATCTATTAAGGATAATGGATCATTAAAATCAATTCTCTAAAGACAAGTCATGTATATTAATGGTGCTAGAGGCTGGCCCAGTGGCATAGTGGTTAAGTTCAAATGTTCTGCTTTGGTTGCCTGGGGTTCATCGGTTCAGATCCCAGGCGCGGACATGGCACCGCTTGGCAAAAGTCATGCTGTGGCAGGTGTCCCACGTATAAAGTGGGGGAAGATGGACATGGATGTTAGCTCAGGGCCAGTCTTCCTCAGCAAAAAGAGGAGGATTGGCAGCAGATGTTAGTTCAGGGCTAACATTCCTCAAAAATAAATAAATAAATAAATAGTTCTGAAAATTATCTCAATGTGAAAAAAAGAAAGCAAATTTGAAAAAAGAGAACAAGCCATAAGCAAAATAACATTTTTTAAGTAACTTCTGCACTTTAATAAATGTTTCAGTTAGTAAAAAGTTGCTTCTTTTCATCAAATGTTGAGATAATAATAATAATGATAGAAGTGGAAAGAAAACAAAGCTAAGGGTACTTCATTTAACTGATGCAGACACTTTCTGAAACACGTTCGGACAAGAGCTAAGGCCCTGAAACCTATACCACTAATTCTTAATATAGCAATGTTTGAGCTAGTTTATTAAAAGTCATCTAAGAAATGCAGATACATATTCTTTCCTAGAAATTTCTTTTACATATAATGGGCAAAATGAAGAAATTTAACAGTATCCTAGGTTTGTATCCCCATCTTTTAGCTGCCCAAAGAGTGAAAAAATGTTGAAAAACTCAAGGATGGCATGGACCTAATTTACGGTTTACTGTCTTGTTAAATTAAGTAGCTGGAGATAGCATGAGGAATATACCTTTTTTAAAACTAAGAAAATGCCATTGATGCTATCTGTAGTGGTTATTTTTATTTAAATTGAGAGACAAAGGCATTCATGTGATTCCTCAGGCCAGCACTGTTTTGATGTGACAAAAATAAATGACCATCATAATGCAGCTCCTTAAGTAAGTGTCTGATCTCACACTTTGCGAAAAAGTGCTATCTTGCTGGTTGAGCCAGCAAGAACTGAGGAAAATTAAGAAAAGTGTTTAAAGATGTTCATTAAAAGTAGTTAACAAAATTGTGAGACAGTTCTGAACATGCCAAATAGAGTAAAACTGTTGTCAAAAAGACTCATCAACTATGAAAAGAGTTCTTCAAAATATGCCATGTTTTTCTTCTAGATAACAAAATCTATCAATTCCAAACGTTCACAACAGTCATTCAGACAGACACCAGTGATTCGCAGAAAACGAATAAACAATCCTTGCTTTTTAGCTCATCCACCATAGAAGCTAGAAGAAGTCAGCTTCTCGAGAGTTTAATTCTAAGCAAAGTTTTAGGTCTTTGTGAAGTTTTTAGTTATAAGACGTTTTGCCAAAGTATGAACATTGTAGCTATTTTGTTCTGCTTAAAGTTTTTTGTCACCATTTTTATCTATTTTTATTTTGTTTATTTTTCATTACATTGTTTTAAAAACTACAGAAGTACTACACACTCATGTTAATTTGGAACTCAATACAAGACATAAAGAAAAGATTAGCAATTTCTTCCTTCTCTCAAATCTGCATCCATTGCCCTAGGATACATACTAACAGCCTGATGTGTTTTCTTCCACACGTTATTCTCTGCTCATAAATACTTACAAACATATATACACATATATGCATATGCATTTTTATTTTTTGTTCTTGTTGCACTTGAATTTTTTTTAAATCAAAACGATAACTGCACTTTCCTTTTTAAATTGAACTATGTGTCCCTAACAACCTTTCAGATCAATACAGTTGATGATTAACACACTTGTTTTAATAGCATATATAATATTCAACCATTTGTGTATGTCTGTAAGTATGTAACTGTGTCTGTGTGTGTGTCTCTGTGTGTGTATAGGGTATTCAAGGGTTTCCCTTCCCCCACACTTCATTACTCCCAACCAAGCTGAAATAAATATATGGAATACTTATCTTTACTCTTTTATTTCTAGGGAACAGATTGTCAAAAGTGAATTTGCAAAGTCAAAGGATGAACGTATTTTTACTTTTAATAAATATTAAGAGATTAGTATCCAAACTGATCTTATAATTTACACTTGGACCATTTAATTTGCATCTTCCTATCAGTGAGGTTAAGAAATATTTTATGCTTACTGACTTTTCGGAATATCTCTTTTATGAATTACTATCATTATCTGTGATAGCCTGTACCTTGTATTGCTTGTCTTTTAATTTTAGACATTCTGGGGACGTGTAGTAACACCTCCTTTGGATTATGTGTACATTTCTCTGATTCCTTAAGATTTTAAGCACTTTTTCATGTTTATGCGTCATTGGATATCTTCTATACCTTGGAGTGCCATTTATCCATTTTTCTATTGGTTGTCTTTTATTGAATTGTAATCATTCTTTAAATATTTAGATATGAGCACTTGATCAGTTATATGTCACAAATATCCTCTTTTTCCACTCTGTTGCTTTTTTATTATTCTGAAAGTGCCATTTGATGAAAATTAAGTAACTCAATTTTAATAATGTCCAACATATCATGCTTTTCCTTTATGGTTAGTGTTCTTTGTGCTGTGTCGAAGAAAGCTTTCTCTACTCCGAGGATATGATGATGTCTCTTATATTGTCTCTCAGATATGTTGATTGTCTTGTTTTTCACGCTTATATCTTCGATCTATGTGGAATTAACGGCATATATGGTATGAGAGGAGGGTAAAGTTGTTTTTTCCCTCAGGTGATTATTCAAATTATCCATTTATTGAAACACCATCCTCTTCTCTCTGCCCTTGGGACAGCTCCCAGGGGGTGGGTCTGTTTTGAGTCTCCTCACATTGGTCCATTTGTCCATCCTGTGCTAATACTGCACTGTCTTAATAACTGTAGATTTTACCTCTCAATCATAATAACTCATAGAATAAATCTTCCTTCTTCTTGCTCTTTAATATTTTCTTTACTATTAAGGGTACTTTGCATGATATATATTATAATCAGTTTCTCAGTTTCCACATAACAAAAAAATGCTAAGATTTCAAGTAAAATTGCATTGAAAATATAAATCAATTTGGAAAAATTACACTCTCCAGAAATATGATATAACTATTAATTTATTTCTATTCTCTTTAATTTCTCTCTTTCTATGTAACTGACTTTTCTGCTATGATAAAATATAGTTTTATAATATTGATTTTTATTTGTTTCTGGTATGTAGAAATATAATTGGCTTTTTATTTTTTTATAAGCAATTTTTTTTATTTTTTAATTTTTAAAATTTTTTTTTCGGATGTACATCATATTTAGAATTCTGTGTACATTACATCGTATTCACTACCTAAACGCTCATCATAGTCCATCCCCTCAGATGTGACCCTAATCACCCCTTTTGCCCTCCCCCCTCCCCCCTTCCCCAATGGTAACCACCAGTCCAATCTCCAATGCTATGTGTGTTTTTTTTGTCGTTGTTTTTATCTTCTACTTCTGATTGAGATCATATGGTATTTGACTTTCTCCCTCTGACTTATTTCACTCAGCATAATACCCTCAAGGTCCATCCATGTTGTCACAAATGGCCGGATTTCATCATTTCTTATGGCTGAGTGGTAGTCCATCATGTATAAATACCACATCTTCTTTATCCATTCGTCCCTTGATGGGCACCTAGGTTGCTTCCATGTCTTGGCTATTGTGTATAATGCTGCAATGAACATAGGGGTGCAAGTATCTTTATGCCTTTGTGTTTTCAAGTTCTTTGGATAAATACCCAGCAGTGGAATAGCTGGATCATATGGTAGATCTATCCTTAATTTTCTGAGGATACTCCATACTGCTTTCCATAGTGGCTGCACCAGTTTGCACTGCCACCAGCAGTGAACAAGGGTTCCCTTCTCTCCACACCCTCTCCAACATTTGTTGTTTCCTGTCTTGTTAATTATAGCCATTCTGACTGGAGTGAGGTGATACCTCATTGTAGTTTTGATTTACATTTCCCTGACAGCTAATGATGTTGAGCACCTTTTCATATGCCTGTTGGCCATCTGTATATCTTCTTTGGAGAAATCTCTGTTCAGATCTTTTGCCCATTTTCTAATTGGATTGTTGGTTTTTCTGTTGTTGAGCTGTATGACTTTGTATATTTTGGATATTAACCCCTTATCTGATATGTGGTTTGCAAATATCTTCTCTCACTTGTTAGGTTGTCTTTTCATTTTGTTGATGGTTTCCTTTGCTGTGCAGAAACTTTTTAGTTTGATGTAGTCCCATTTGTTCATTTTTTCTTTTGTTTCCCTTGCCGGTCAGACATGGGACTTGAAAATATGCTGCTCAGACCAATGTCATAGAGCGTACTGCCTGTGTTTTCTTCTTGAAGTCTCATGGTTTCAGGTCTTACATTCAAGTCTTTAATCCGTTTTGAGTTGATTTTTGTGCATGGTGTAAGGGAATGGTCTACTTTCATTCTTTCACATGTGGCTGTCCAGTTTTCCCAACACCATTTATTGAAGAGACTCTCCTTTCTCCATCATATGCTCTTGGCTCCCTTGTCGAATATTAGCTGTCCATAAACGTGTGGGTTTACTTCTGGGCTCCCAATTTTGCTCCATTGATCTGTGTGTCTGTTTTTGTGCCAGTACCATGCTGTTTTGGTCACTATGGCTTTGTAGTATAATTTGAAATCAGGGAGTGTGATACCTCCAGCTTTGTTCTTTTTTCTCAGGAATCCTTTGGCTATTCGGGGTCTTTTGTTGTTCCATATAAATTTTAGGATTCTTTGTTCTATTTCTGTAAAAAATGTTGTTGGAACTTTGATAGGGATTGCGTTGAATCTATAGATTGCTTTAGGAAGTATGGACATTTTAACTATGTTAATTCTTCCAATCCAAGAGCACGGAATATCTTTCCATTTCTTTGTGTCTTCAATTTCTTTCAACAATGTTTTATAGTTTTCGGTGTACAGATCTTTCACCTCTTTGGTTAAGTTTATTCCTAGGTATTTTATCCTTTCATTGCAATTGTAAGTGGGATTGTATTCTCAATTTCTCTTTCTGCTACTTTGTTGTTAGTGTATAGAAATATAACCGATTTTTGTATGTTGATTTTGTATCCCACAACTTGACTGTATTCCTTTATTATTTCTAAAAGTTTTTTAGTGGACTCTTTTGGGTTTTCTAGATATAAAATCATGTCGTCTGCAAAGAGTGACAGTTTCACTTCTTCTTTTGCAATGTGAATCCCTTTTATTTCTTTTTCTTGCCTGATTGCTCTGGCTAGGACTTCCAATACTATGTTAAATAAGAGTGGTGACAGTGGGCATACTTGTCTGGTTCCTGTTCTTAGAGGGATGGCTTTCAGTTTTTCTCCATTGAGAATGATATTTGCTGTGGGTTTATCATATATGGGCTTTATCATGTTGAGATATTTTCCTTCTATACCCATTTTATTTAGAGTTTTAAACATAAATGGATGCTGTATCTTGTCAAATGCTTTCTCTGCACCTATTGAGATGATCACGTGATTTTTATTCTTCATTTTGTTAATGTGGTGTACCACATTGATAGATTGGCAGATGTTGAACCATCCCTGCATCCCTAGAATGAAACCCACTTGATCATGGTGTATGATCTTTTTAATATATTGTTGCATTCGATTTGCTAGTATTTTGTTGAGGATTTTTGCATTGATGTTCATCAGTGATATTGTCCTGTAATTTTCTTTTCTTGTGTTGTCCTCGTCTGGTTTTGGTATCAGGATAATATTGGCTTCGTAGAAGGAGTTAGGAAGCCTCCACTCCTCTTCAATTTTTTGGAAGAGTTTGAGAAGGATAGGTATTAAGTCTTCTTTGAATGTTTGGTAGAATTCACCAGGGAAGCCATCTGGTCCTGGACTTTTATTTTTTGGGAGGTTTTTGATTGCTGTTTCGATCTCCTTACTGGTGATCGGTCTATTCAAATTTTCTACTTCTTCTTGGTCCAGTTTTGGAAGGTTGTATGTTTCTAAGAATTTATCCATTTCTTCTAGATTATCCAATTTGTTGGCATATAGCTTTTCATAGTATTCTCTTATTATCTTTTGTATTTCTGAGGTGTCCATTGTAATCTCTCCTCTTTCATTTCTGATTTTATTTATTTGAGCCTTCTCTCTTTTTTTCTTGGTGAGTCTAGCTAAGGGTTTGTCAATTTTGTTTATCTTTTCAAAGAACCAGCTCTTGGTTGCATTAATTTTTTCTATTGTTTTTTTCAGTCTCTATTTTGCTTATTTCTGCTCTGATTTTTAGTATTTCCTTCCTTCTGCTGATTTTGGGCTTTGTTGTTCTTTTTCCAGTGCCTTTAGGTGCACTTTAGGTTGTCAATTTGGGATTTTTCTTCTTTGTTGAAGTAGGCCTGAATTGCTATAAACTTCCCTCGTAGAACCGCTTTTGCTGTATCCCACAGATTTTGGCATTTTGTGGTTTCATTTTCATTTGTCTCCAGGAATTTTTTTATTTCTTCTTTGATTTCTTCATTGACCCAATCATTGTTCAGTAGCATTTTGTTCAATCTCCACATTTTTGTGGCTTTTCTGGTTTTGTTTCTATAGTTGATTTCCAGTTTCATACCTTTGTGGTCGGAAAAGATGCATGGTATTATTTTTATGTTCTTAAATTTATTAAGACTTGTTTTGTGGCCTAATATGTGATCAGTCCTGGAGAATGTTCCATGGGCATTTGAGAAGAATGTGTATTCTGTGGTTTTTGGATGGAATGTTCTGTAAATACCTACTAAGTCCATTTGGTCTAATGTGTCCTTTAAGGCCAGTGTTTCCTTATTGATCTTCTGTTTGGATGACCTATCCATTGGTGTAAGTGGAGTGTTAAATTCCTCTACTATTATTGTGTTCCTGTCTATTTCTCCTCTGATGTCTGTTAATAATTACTTTATATACTTAGATGCTCCTATGTTGGGTGCGTAGATATTTACAAGTGTTATATTTTCTTGTTGGATTGTTCCCTTTATCATTATGTAGTGCCCATCTTTGTCTCTTATTACAGTTTTTGATTTAAAGTCTATTTTGTCTGATATAAGTATTGCTACCCTTGCTTCCTTTTCTTTGCCATTTGCATGGGATATCTTTTTCTATCCTTTCACTTTCAGTTTGTGAGTGTCTGTAGGTCTGAAGCATGTCTCTTGTATGCAGCATATACATGGGTCTTGTTTTTTTATCCAGTTGGCCACCCTATGGCCTTTGATTGAGGCATCTAGTCCATTGACATTTAAAGTAGCTATGATAGATATGCATTTATTGCCATTTTGTCACTTTTTCTTTTTTTTTGGGGTGTTTTAGTAGTTCTTCTCTGTTCCTTTCTTTTTCTCTTGCTCTCTTCACTTGTGGTTTGATGGCTATCTTTAGTAATATGTTTGACTTCTTTTGTCTTAGTTTTTTTCCTGCTTGTTATAGGTTTCTGGTTTGTGGTTAGCATGAGGATCCTATTTAATATACTATGCATATAACAGTCTATACTGAGTAGATAGACTCTTTAGCTTGACCTTTTTCTAAAAGCTCTACTTTTTCAGTCCCCTCCTCCCACATTATATGTTTTTCACATCATATATAGTCTTTTGTTTAGTGTGTGTCTATCCATTACCCTCTTATCATTGAAACAGGTAATTTTAGTACATTTGTCTTTTAACCTTCATATTATTTCACAGGTAGTTGATCTGCTGCCTTTACTATATTTTTACCTTACAAGTGATTTTATTGCCTGTTTTTTTGTTGTTGTGTTTTTTTTGATAATTTTTTTTAATCTCTATTTGTGGTCATTGCTTTCCCACTTAAATAAGTCCTTTCATCATTTCTTGCAGAACTGGTTTCTTGGTGATAAACTCCTTCAATTTTTGCTTATCTGGGAAGCTCTTTATCTCTCCTTCCATTCTGAATGACAACCTTGATGGACAGAGTATTCCTGGCTGTAGGTTTTTTCCTTTTAGCAGTTCAAATATGTCGTGCCATTCTCTTCTCGCCTGTAGGGTCTCTACTGAGAAGTCCACTGATAGCCTGATGGGCTTCCCTTTATATGTCACTTGTGGCCTTTCTCTTGCTGCTTTTAGGATTCTCTCTTTGTCTTTAATTTTGGACATTTTGATTGTAATATGTCTTGGTGTGGTCCTCTTTGGGCTCCTTTTGTTTGGAGCTCTCTGTGCTTCCTGAACTTGGATGTCTGTTTCCTTCCTCAGGTTAAGAAAACTTTCCTCTATTATTTCGACAAATAAATTTTCTGCCCCTTTGTCTTTCTCTTCTCCTTCTGAGACCCCTATAATCCGAATGTTATCATGCTTGATATTGTCCCAGGGTTCCCTTACACTGTTCTCATTCTTTCTAATTCTTTTTTCTTTTTTCTGTTCTGCTTGGGTGATTTCCTCTAGTCTTTCATCCAGCTCGCTGATCAATTCTTCTGCTTCCTCTACTCTTCTATTGAGTCCCTCTAATGAATTTCTCATTTCGAGTATTGTATTCTTCATTTCTGATTGGCCTTTTTTTTTATATCTACCAGTTCTTTGCTGATGTGCTGACTGTGTTCATCCAGTCTTCTCTGCATATCTGTGAGCATCCTCATGATATTTTGTTTGAATTCTTTGTCAAGTAGGTCGCTAGTTTCTGTTTCACTTAGTTCTTTTTGTCCTGGGGTTTTGTCCTGTTCCCTTGCTTGGAAAGTATTCCTTTGCCTCCGCATTATGCCTCTTTCTCTGTGCTATTTTCTTTGTATTAGGTGAGTCAGTTATGTCTCCTGATCTTGGAGAAGTGGCCTTATGAGGCCCAGCAGTGAGCTTCCCTCTCGTCACCAGTCCATAAGAACCAGGAGTGACCCCTTTGTGGGCTACTTGTGTCCTGCTGTGGCAGGGTTGCTCCCACTGCAGGTACCCAGGGAGTGTGATCTTTCCTTCCCTGGCCAGCTGTTTGTAAACCCAGTTTGGGGAGCCTCAGCACTGTTGGCTACAAAGTCTATCAGCACACTCTTATTGCAGTTTTCCTCTTAATTGGGTTGGTACCCAGAGTAGTTGGTTGCTAGGCTCAGGGGTGTACAGTTGTGATAGGCCTCAGGTCAACAAGGCTATTGTCAGTTCTCTTAGGAGTGCAACTGAGTGGGTCTAGCCCTTGGCATGGGGGCATTCAATTGTTTCAGGCTTTAGAAGGTGGGGCTGATCCTTTTTATGGCTATTTGTGAAGCACAAGTCTTCTGCCGCTTATAAGCCTCACCCCCCCAACAGGACCACATACACTGTCAACACAGTCCTGGTCCATGCACACTTCTGCTTGACAAGTGGCATACCCCAATGCCACATTGCAGAGGCTGTCACCTCTCCCCCACTGCCCCTCACAGTTCACCTGGTCCTCACACAGGCCCTGTCCCACAGAGACAGACACCCTTGCCTGCCTGTAGAGGATCAAGGCACCCAGGCAATGAGGGCTGAAAAGTAGCCTGAGGGCTTGCTGTTAGGTGGGTCTTGTCCCTAGGGTGGGTTGCCTGCCCTGGCTAAACTGGATTAAATCTGTGCTCTAGTGGGTGTGGCAGACCCCTGGGCTAACAGCCCAAGGGATGCACCTCAGTGGCCCCCACTGGTGTCCGGATCAGCACACCTGGACCAGCTCAGAACAATGGCCCCCAACAATGTATCAGTCTCCGGAGAGGTCCCTCCTCTCAACAAGATGCCCCCAGAGCCCACCAGGTGAGTCTCACTTCACCAAAGGACTGTTAGCCTTCTCTCTGGTGATTTTAGGTTGCTGCAATGAGTGAGTTTGTGCATGGGCCCTTTAAGAACCGGGTCTTTTCGGCTTTCTACCCGTAGCTTTCTGGGGGTGTTAATAGCCAGATTAATAGCTGCAGTTAATAGCCAGCAAAGCCAGACAGTAAGACCCCCGTCTCAGTTGGGCTGAGTCCAAAGGATGCTTATAGCAGTATTGCCCCTGCTCCGGACCTCACTCCTCCAGGGAGGGCTGCGTACCTTAGGGTGGCTCCTGCCTGGTGCTGAGAAGCTCTGCTGCTCCCAAAGGTGGCTTTTTTCCTCTCTGGCCGGAATTACTGCCTCTTCTGCCTTCGTCAGGACTGTCCCTTGTAGTGGGGGTTCTTCTTATCCAGTTTTCAGTTTTCAATCCAGGGTAATTCTTCCAAGAATTGTTGTAACGTGGTTGTGTTCGTGGAAGGAGGCAAGTTCAACGTCTGCTCACACCAGGATCTTGACGAGATCCTAATTGGCTTTTTAATACTGACACTGCATCCAGTGATGTTACTAAACTCACATTTTAATCCTTCTTATTCGTCTCTGGACTTTATGGGGATTTTCTATATTTGTGATTATATTGATTGATAATAATAACAGTCTTGTTTCTTCCTTTCCAAACCATGCATTTTATTTTGTTTTTCTTGCTTTTTTGCACTATCTAAGCTCTCTAGTTGATGTTGAATGGAAGGCAATATTTTTCTCGTTTTCCATCTAAAAGAGAAATTTTTGATATTCTATCATGTATGATTTTTGCTATAAGCTTTGTAGATATCTTTTATCAGTTTAAAAGTTATTGTTTTTAAAGTTATATCTTTTATTACTTTATTAAGTAAATGCCTTTCTATTTCTAGCTAGAAAAGTTTTTCTTTTTTAATTATACATGGTGGTTGAACTATGGTAAATGCGTTTTCTGAATTGGTAGAGAGGATAATTTGTTATTTTTCCTTTATTCTATTAATGTGATGAATAATAGTAATTTTCAAGTGTTAAACCATCTTTTATTTCTGGAATAATTCCAACTATTTTGAGATAAATTATCATTTTTATATAACACTGGATTCAGTTTGCTAATGTTCTGGTGAAGATTTTTACATTTCTTTTCTTAAAAGACAAATGTCTATAATTTTTCTTTCTGGTAATACCTTTGATGTTTTTAATAAGTTCTAATACTTAATGTCCTGTTATCTATTACTCTCATCTCTAAAAGTGTTTTTGTAAAACTGGCTTTGTTCTTCCTTAAACACTTGCTAGAAGACCCCATTGAAAACACCAGAATCTGTAGTTTTCTACAGACAAAGGTTTTATTTACAGATTCAATTTCTGTATTGGATAAAAGAATATTAAGATTTTCTATTTTTGTTTTAATTTTGATAAATTGTGGATTTCTAGGTCATCTAAATTTTCAAGTTTATTGGCAAAAAATTTTTATAAAATTCTCTTAGGGGCCGGCCCTATGGCCGAGTTGTTAAGTTTGCACGCTCTGCTTCAGCAGCCCAGGGTTTCGGCAGTTCAAATCCTGGGTGCCAACATGGCACTGCTTATCAAGCCATGCTCAGGCAGCATCCCACATGCCACAAATAGAAGGACAAACAACTAAAAATACACAAATATGTACCTGGAGGGGCTTTTGGAGAAAAAGGAAGAATAAAATCTTAAAAAAAGAAAAATTCTCTTATGAACTATTAAATGTCCGTGTATCATATGTATATATAGTCATTGTTTTTCAACCCTGATATTGTTATTTGTCCCTTCTCTCTCTCTCTTTTATTTTTTTGCTGAAGAAGATTCTCCCTGAGCTAACATCTGCTACTAATCTTCATTTTTTTTGCTGGAGGAAGATTAGCCCTGAGCTGACATCCATGCTAATCTTCCTCTATTTTGTATGTGGGTTGCCGCCACAGCATGGCTGACAAGTGGTGTAAGTCAGCGCCTGGGATCCGAACCAGCAAACTCCAGCCGCTGAAGCAGAGAGTGCCAAACTGAATCACTACATCACAGGGCAATTTTCCCTAGGGCAATTCTTCAAGAAATCTAAAAGTTTTTCCAAACGGAAAAAAACTTTTGGTTTTTTCAACTCTCTTTATTTTACGTTTGTTTGCTATTTCATTAATTTCTACTATTAATATTTATTATTTTCCTTCTGATTTGCTTTGGGTTTACTTATGGTGACTTTTTAAAGCTTCCTTTAAAATTTAATTCTAAAATTTAAATTTAAAGCTATAAATTTGTCTGAGAGTACAGGAAAACTATTCATGTACACGCAGGTCAGCCTCATAAAGTCGGGAGCAGGAAGGAGAAGGGTAAATTGGTAAAGGGAAAATATCCAGCCCCTTCGATTTCCTTCTTTCCTTGGAATAATGTATTCTCCTATTTTCTTCTTTGGTTGCTTTCAATGCTTTTAAACAGATTATACTTATCATTTTTCTAGCTGTTTTAGTTGTTTTTCTTTTTCAGTAGAAGGTTTGGTCTAAATGACATATTCTATCATTACTAAAAATCTGGAATTTGTTTTTATATATGAAGTAGTCTAGGCTTTTTCCCAAATAGTTATATGTCAGTGCCATTTATTATATGAACCACAATTTCTCTCAGAATTAAATGAATGCCAATTTTACTAGACCAAACTAAACCATATGTATATAAATTCTGGTTTCTCTATTCTATTTGACTATTTATTTGTCCATTGCTGTAACAGCATTTTTTATCACATTAGTGTTATAATCCATTTGAATCTACCAATTTTACTATTTAAAAAAATAATTTTCTATATGATTTCCTGGAGTTCTTTGGAGACTGTGGTGACTAATACCTTGTAAGTTTACAAGACTGTGAATCTTTACAATGTTAGGTCATTCAATCAGTGAACAGGGGATGTTTATTTACTTTAATTCTATTTGTGACATTCTTCAAGACAGTTTTAAAAATTTTTATCTATAAGAATTTTAAGCATTTTAAAAGTTCTTAATAACTAATCTAGTTTTGTTGCTTTTAAAAATGGTATATTATTGATTTGGTAAGTTCTATGTTAACTTTGTGAGGTTTTAATGTGCACAATTATATAAGCTATTAATAATAATAGTTTTATTTCTTATCTTCCAATTCTTACGTATCTTTTTTTCTTATGCATCAGCCAGGGCTTCTGATACATGGTAAATAATAGTAATGACATTGAACATCCTATTGTTAATCTTGCTCCTGATTTCATTAAGTTTATTTAAGTATTATGGTTGTAGAGATTTGTGTATATAGCTTTTATAAAGTTAAGAAAGTTTTCTATTTCTAGTTTTTTGAGAGTTTCAAATAATAAATAAATGGTAAAATATTTTTATTGCTCGCTCTAAATCCATAGAAGGAATATTATTTTTATTTTGATCCATTAAAATAGCAAACAACACTGAAAATTATCTGATATTGAAACATCTTTTAATTTCTCAGATATCCTTACTTGGCAAATACTTTATTATTATTTAAATAATCCATTCCCTCTATTCATACTTCTTTTTCAAAAATTCTATTATAAAGATAGTGGTACTTCCTTAATTTCTTAGCTCTTACAGTTTCCAATTCTTTATTATTTATGATGTCTTCTGGAAAAGTTACTCAGTTTGAAATTCTAACCCACGAATTCATTATTTGGCTATTCATCCTCTCTGATGAGCTCTTTAAAGCATTTTGTTTTTCATTCTCAGTATTGCCACTTGGATATTTTATATAACTGCTTGCCCCTACTTCATGTTATTACTATCTTATCTCTACAAAAATTTATATTTAACTCCTTGATTTATTCTTTTCAAAAATCTTCATTCTCTTACAGCAATTTGTCCATTACGGTTCAGCTCTCCCTACCCTGGCCCTGGCACCTGTGGAGGTTACTGCTCTGGTGAGTTGTCATGCTCTGTATTGGCATCTCCAGTTCTGGGGCCCGTGATTTACCCTCTGACCTCACTTCTCTTACAGATCTGAGTAAGTGGCTGATTTTTCAGTGTGCTCAACTTTTTACTTGTTGTTAGGATGGAGTGGAGACTTCCAAGCTTCTTACAAGCGATACCAGAAACCCCTCTCTCACAGTTTTGAAACAATTTTCTTCTAATCCAAATGCATCTTTGAAATTATTGTATTTTTTGCCACTAGTTCCACTTTGTGAGTCACTGAGTACTTGTTTGTAATGCACATAATCTTTTACTTTATTTTCTCTTGAGGTAACATTGGGTTATAACGATCTATAAATTTCAGGTGTACATCATTATACTTTGATTTTTGTTAGATTACATCATGTTCACCACCTAAAGACTAATTACCATCCACCACCATACACCTAAGGCACATAATCTTCACATCATCTAAGTTGTTTCAGATGCATCATCTTTTGGATCCACAGCTGCTGGTTCACCGAAATTTCCTCACACACTTAAATCTCACTTTTACAACAAAGGACAATTTTCTCACTTGTTCCAAAATAAATTTTTATGATCTTTAAACTGTAACCATTATATTTTTATTCTGACTAATTTTTAAAATCTGTATTTCTCATAAAGTCCAAAACTTATAATTATAAAATTATTTACTCAGGGATAATCACTAAATCTGCATTCAATTTCCTTACTACCTTCTTCAACAAATTCTTTCAGGTAAACTTTATAATCATCTCAAACTGGCTTTGAAGGCTGTCATTGAAGGCTAATATGTCTTCCTCAAAAAGCTATTTGGTGGGGGTTTTTTTCTTAAAGAAAGCTGGCATCTGTAACATATATATATATATATTTTTTTTTAATTGGCACCTGAGCTAACATCTATTGCCAGTCTTATTTTTTTTCCTTCTTCTCCCCAAAACCCCCCAGTCCATAGTTGTATATGCTAGTTGTAGGTCCTTCTGGCTGTGCTATGTGGGACGCTGCCTCAGCATGGCCTGATGAGTGGTGCTAGGTCCACAGCCAGGATCCAAACTGGCAAAACCCTGGGCCACAGAAGCGGAGCACAAGAACCTAACCAGTCCACCACAGGGCTGACCCCAGGTCTTTGTTTTTTTAAAACATGTTTGAGAGCATGATATGTTACTTGAGAGGCTTTGTAAGAACTCAAATATATAACGATTCACTTATAAGGGAAAATGAGATAGAACAAAAAAATATATACCTGCCTTATACACAGGCATTTATGTTGTTACTGTTCAAATGTATTCCCCATAATTCTGAAATAATTTAGACATTTAGGTTATAAATTCTCCCATAAGTGCAGCTTTTGTTTGTCTCATAGGTAAGTTTTATTTCAATTTCTCTTTGATTCACGAGTTAGTCATGGGTCTTTCTTAATTTCTGTTTCATCTTTTGTTGCTGATTTATAATCTTATTAGATTATCATCAGATAGTATTCAAGTGTTGTTTTTTTTTTTGCCCCATCCCCCCACAAAAGGAAACTGGCAAAGCCTTATCCTTCTAGTAGCTATGTGGAAGAAGTTTCTATCCTCCAAGTTCCCCCTACATGCCAGTTGCATCTCTCTCCCAATTGCCAGGGCAGGGAAGAATTCAGGCCAGTAGCACAGTGACCCTCCAGTTCTAAGAGCACTGGCATGAACAAACAATGCCACCAAGAGCAGTCCAGGGGTAGCCCCTCTGCAAAGGAATCAACAGGATACTCCTGCTTGAAATGTTCAAATAAGATTTTTGTCCTATCTTGCCTTTTGCCTGGTGACAAAGAGAATAAATTCCTTAGCTGCTCTCTTCCACACATCTCAGAAGAATCCCAGCCTTGTATCACACTCCAGGGGAGAGCAGCGTGCCCCTCAGGATTAGGTAACTTCCCAGAGAGAGAAGGACCGTGGTCCCTAGGAATGTGACCAGAAGGCCATCCTCCTGGAATTTCTCCAGCTGGCAACCGAGTGAATCTGAATCAAATGTTTCAGTACAGATCTCAGATGCACCCAAAATGATTGCATTGCCTCTGGTACCGTTCTAAATGGATGTTACAAGTGTGTTTTGTGAGATATTAATAGGCGGTAAGTTCAATACAGAAAGATTATCTAAATAAATGTGTTTGGAAAACACTTAGTTAAACCCAAAAAGTTTCTTTTCTGCAAGATTTTAAGAGGCTTGCATATGTGAATTACCCATTATTCCTGTCTGAGGTAGAGTTCATGGTATTTCTGATTATTTTGAATGAAGAACACTTTTTTGTTGTAGTTGTTGTTATGGCTGATGTCACTGTTTTAACACCATTTTCAAGACTGTTTCTACAAAACAGACTTTGGAAAAAGTTGACCTTTACTTTTGTTCCAAAAATTACTGAATATATCATTATTTTCTTAATTTCCAAGATTATTATACAATTTTACTTGTAATACAATTTTACTTATTAGAAAATAATTTATGTATTTGGTAAAAGTAACCAAATCATCAAAAACTAGTTTACAAGTCTAATGGTCAAACCATACAATAGAGGATAGAATATAAAGTTAGTTTCTCTTCCATCCCAATATCCAGTCCCACTCCCCTAGAGTTAACACACACACAACCACATACACACAGATTTTCTAATTAAATCTTTTTAACAGTTTATATAATTAGGCACATATTCTAAGTCCTGTTTTGGCCCTTTTAAAAATAATCTTAATTGTCGTGTTGAATATATCAGCATTAGCTGCACTCAAAGACCTGCCTCACTCTTAAGAACCGCATACTATTCCATTGAATGGAGATAGTATAATTTATTTAACTAGTCCTCTGTTGGAAGGCTTGTAGATTGCTCCAGCTTTTCACAATTACAAGCAAAGCAGTGGATACCCCTACAGATACACTAAATAATATAAAATTTTTATAAGATAGATTTCTAGTAAGAAAATTGCTGGGCCAAATACTAAGCGTAGTTTTTAATTAAAAATTATTTTCAAAAGCAATTATAGCAATTTAAACTTTCACTAACAGCATAGAAGATTGCAAGTTTATTCACCTTCTTGCCATGGAATTCTCCTATTTTAAAATTATTGCTAGTCTGATTCATGGAAATATAGAAACATTGAGATTGTATAAATGATGAGTAAGGCTGGGTATCTTATCTGAACGATATGCTATTTTAAGTTCTTTATTGTGAACTCTATTTACTTTTCACATTATTCTAATAAAATTTTAGAGTTTCTTATTTATTTGTAGAAGATTTTCTCTATTAAGGAAGTCAGCACTTTTTTATTGTGATGTGTGTTATAAATATTTTCCAAGGTTGATTTTGCAGCTGTGTTGTTTTATTTTGCTTATGGCGTCCTTATTACAAAGAATTTTAACATATTTATAAGTCAAATGTATCTACTTTTATGGCTTTTGGGTTTTGAGTCTTGCATAAAAAGACATTTCCTATCAAAGATTTTAAAAAAAGAAATATTTACTTCTAGTGTGTGTGTGTGTGTGGGTGTGTGTTTAAATCTTTGATCATTATACCAAAGGATTTTACTTTGGTATAAGCAATAATGTAGAAATCCTCCTCAGACGAACTTTGAAATTGCTGCAGACCCAAAACCTTGGCTGCAGTCTTATGAGAGACCCTAAGCCAGAAGCACCCAGCTAAACTTCTCCTGAATTCTTCAGCCACAGAAATTGTGAGATCATAAATACTTGTTTTTTTAAACTTCTGAGTTTTGGGGTAATTTGTTATGCTGCAATAAGTAACTAATGGAGCATCTTTATTGATATGCTTCTGGTGTTTACCATTAATCAGTTATTGATTTAATCAAATTTTATTTAAATTTTTTTAAAAAATGGAATGGATGGTGAATTTTACCAAATGGCTTTATTTTTCAGTCATTCAACTTACTAATATGGTAAATTATATTAACAGATTTTCAAATATTAATCATCCTTATCTTCCTGAAATAAACTCCATTTATTTTCTTTTTATTAACCTTTAACTGCACTGCAAGATTATATTTATGTGATTTATTTAGGATTTTATATTAACATTGATAAGTGATATCTATATATTTTTTGATTGTCAAAAGTTTTAGCAGTCTATTTTCGGAAAAATTATAAAAGTACTGGAGTTTTTCCATTCTTTAAGGTTTCATTGACTTCACCTGTGGCTCCATTCAGGTCTGCTGTTTTTTAGAAGTGAATATTTGAAAATTCTCTCAATTCTTTCCCTTCATTGGTCGGTTTATATTTTATACCTCATCTGTGACAAAACTTCATATTTTTCTCTAGAATAAACTATGTGATATCCATGTTTTTATAATTTTATATAGTTGTGCGAAATACTTTTATATTTCTTTCACATTTCTAGGCATCTCTGGTTATTTCTTTATTTTTAGCCCTTGACCTTTAACTGATATGGGTTGGAGGTAAATATCCCAGCTTCTTCCTCACTCACGTGGGATAACTCCGAGGGATGGTCTATGGTTTCCCATCATCCCTAGCTAGATGGAGCCCAGTTGTGCACAGCAGGAACCTACTCTATGTTGTACCTTTATTGATTTCCTTCCTTTCCCTGTCTCTCTTCTTGACATGCCATCTGGTGCTTTCTGGGATGACCTCCCAAGTAAGCTATTTGCACTGAAATCCTTGTTTCAGCATCTGAAACAGGGGGAAACCCAGATTTAGACGCCCACCCAGAGAGAAAGATTCTTTTCCAGCAGCTCCATAGCAAAATTCATCAAAGCTTTATTACCATTAATTCTGAGTCTTATTTCTTTTTCCCAGGTCAGAACAGAGAGAAATTAGGCATTGTGAGATGACAACCACTGATCAGAAGAGGGTTTTTTGTAAGAATACTATTTCAAATTCAGCGAACAAGGGAACTAGTTCACAAATAGTGTTGTTTATCATTTCACAATTCATTATGATCATTAAATTACAAAGATTTCCAATATTGGTATAAAATTATATTATATTATGCTTTAAAAAAGAAAAAGTGGTGAAGAAAACTATGGCTGTCATAATTCTAGCTTACACTCCTTAATTAACTTTATAGCAAATCTGCATTCGCCTATACTTTGTCTTTAGAATCTAATGTAACGTTCTAAAATTTGAAAGGTTCCATGATCACTAATAACAACTTGGGATTTACAACTCTCTACACATTGTGGGTTTCTTTCAAATAATGAAAACTGATGCCAAAGAAATCTAGTAGAATCTTAGTATTTTAAAAAGTAGTCACAGTCCCAAAGAAGGATAGAACATGTTGAAGAAATATATTATTAATCTGTTATTAATATAACAGAACTAATCTGCTCTCAGATGAGTTTCTTTTGTGATTGACCATGAGCCTAGTTAGACTGGAGGATTGCTATTTTCAATATGGACTCTGACACACAAAAGCATTTATGACACAGCCCATTTCTCCCAGGTATGGTATTGACTAAGGAGGATTCAGAGCAGTGCTTAAGTTTTCAGATCAGCAAACCTTATTCTTTCCCATCACAATTTCCCTGCTACTAGCGTTTGTACATCAAACACATTGATATCATCTAACTGGGAGCTGATTGTCTCAGGAGGGCCCCCACTCCTGTTCTATTTCAAATGGATGCTGGTTTTTACCACTTGATGCATTTTCCCTGTGAAATAATATACTTTTTCCATGATCATTTAACAACTCTTTTTGATGTCATGTTGTTCTTAAGTACATCTCTTCCACCCAGATTCACACTTCTCAAGGCTGCTTGTGGGTTTTGAAGATTGACTTTGCTTAAAAATTCATATACAGAATGCCCTTGTGAGCATACGTTTTATTAATCTGGACTCAATTGATGTTTGTTCTCTTCAAATTCATAATTTCACTATCATAAGATAACCACAGACAATTATACAGGAAAAACAACAAAACAACACAATTCCTTTTACTTTTATTCTTTAAAAAAACTGTATATATAAGAGGAAATATATTTTGGATGGATCTTTGAAGACTGCTATTTTTATTAACATAAAAATATGTTTGGAAATTTGACTTGTTATTTTGCAAAGTATAATTTAGAGAAAAACACTTTTAGTCAAGTGCGGGTATAATCTATTGTTAATGAGCTTATTTTTCTTCCTTTGGTCTTTTTACAAATATGGCCTAAATTAATGAGACCTGCTGAAAGAAAATTTAAAGGAGTTTTGTAACTACATTATTTATTTCATGTTTTTAACTAAATTGTGTTCTGTTACAAACATTAACTATAGCCTTTAATGTATTTTTTTCCTTTCAATAATGTTCTAAGAAGAGAAAGTTTCTAGAGAAAACTTTTTAAATGCAATGGTAAATATAATGAGCTATTGTCTAAGGGCAGACACTTGATTGTTACTATACAAAATGGTGACCTAAGTAAAATTTGTCATGAACACACATGCCATTTACTTATCCTTTTAATGATGAGAGGGAGGGGACCCTGTCTGTTGTTCCAGAACCTTGGACAAAGTACCAGTTCCAGCCCCAAACTGGGCAGGGACAATACCCTAAACAAAGTAGGACTGTGCCAATTTTGCATTTCACAAATGAGGCAACTGAGACACAGCAAGGACCAGTACTTCCTCAATTTCCACAAACAGGAGCCAGGTTAGAAAAATGGTCCATGTCTGCTGATTCTTAGTTGATGGGTCATGTTGCAATTCTAATAATAAAACCACTGTCATATCCAGGAAGTCACATCAATTATTCTTGACCTTCTATGAGTCAAAGAAGTAGAGTATTTTTTCATTAATGTGAAAACATATTTACCTCTGTAAGGCCATATTGCAGAGTCACTCCTTTCAGATTTAGCTCCTATTCGGTCTCCTCCAGCAAGCTTCCATGCTGCCCTCAACCCAGTCCAGGATAGGTGGATAGGTGCCCTCCACCCGGGTTTCTGTAGTTCTCTTTTCCTGTCATGGTACTTTCCTACTTTGATTGCCTTATTTCTTACCTGTCTCCTCCAGTGAACTCTGAGCTCTTTGAATACAGAAATAACACTCATGTATCTTTATGCACTAAATTTATATTATTGCCTGGAATAAAATAGGTGCCTAGTAGTGCTTATTCTCTAAATGAATGAGTGCATGACCATTCACTGTTCCAAGACCCTATTACTACTGTGTACCCAGATGACCTGACCATAGCTTGGTGTTCAGCTAATCAAGGTTTTAGTTGACACAGGTTACCTTGTTTTTCCTTTTAAGGATACTTGAATTTTCATTGAGGACACGTTGGCATCTAAAGGAGTTCTGGTCATCGACTTTCAGGAATAGAAAGACCAAGGGGGGATATTTTTTTTAAACAGAGACTCTCTCTATGTCATGTCAGGTAGTCAGCCCACTCCACCACTTCATAAAGCTAGCTTAGCCTTAATGTTATGTAGAGATGTACAGATATGTATATTTGCAGAGAGATCTAACAGGTCTGATGGATGCTGAGATACATGGAACCATACTGCTGCAACTGAACCTGACTAGATTAAACTTCCTTTGGATTTGCTTGGCGATGCCTCTGGTATGAGGTGCAGTGAAAGAGAGGGAGAAAAATGCCCTGTCTTGTCAGCAGGAGTACAGTGGCTAGTTGCAAACTTAGTAAGCACATGTCTAATGGTTGCTAAGACACTCACCTTTTGTTATTTTGCTTCTCACCTGGTAATGATTCCAAATGCAAGACATTTAAAAAGATATAAATCATTAGTTCCTAGTTAGAACAGCTGTTCTAAACCAAGCAATGTGTTTGGCATTTTCAGAAATGCTGTATTGGAATGATCAAGAGATTGAAAGGCTTGAGTTAGGTATAATGATCATTTCCTTTAAATGGGAGGAGGTCATGATGAAAGTTACTTTTTATCAGTAATTAGAGTTCTATAGCCCAACATGTCCTAATTATGATATTTAGACCATTAGCAAATGAACAATGTTATTTAGATTCCGCTACGGAAAATTACCCCAGGCCATATGGTATCTTACAGAGTGATTGAGTATAAAGCTATTTGTGGTCTACGTCTCACGCACTTACCCACCCGTCTCACACACACACTCCATCTGGACTTATTTATTAAGGGCACTTTAGTGTTCAACACAGACCCTGAAAAGTGGCACCTCAATGGGCTTGGAGATGAAAACGAACATCCCTGTATCTTATTAAATTTTGCACAAGATGGAAAACATTATGAATGGTGATATACAGTGAAACTTAGGTATCTAATGAGCAATAAACATTTATGAATGAACAGAGTCCCCTTTGAATCATTCTTTCAGAAACACAGGCAATAAAATTAGGAGGATCTAGAATCAGAAATTAGAAAATATCTAAAGGTTACTTTAAAATTATTTGCCCTAGCATATTTTTTAGACTAATTTATCAGACGTATTCATCCACCATTCACAGTTCCAGTGTCAGGCACCATACCAGACGTTAAGGATAGGAAGAATCGTGCTCTATAGATGCTTTGGTCTATCTGAGTCTGAAATGTAAAAATAAATTTCTACCCATCAGACAATGAAGATTGTGGAAATATTTTTGCACTTTTTGAGAGTGAGAATGAAATAATGCTGATTTGATGTTCCCACAAACACAGCTGGGATTAAGCATCAATGGAATTTCCCTGGTCTGATTTGTGCTGTTAGTCCAACTGGGTTTGCCATGAGCTGGCAATCTCGTGTTACCCGACCCAAGCGGCAGTTCAGTCACTTTGGTCACAGGACAACAGTACTTTAGAGTTTAAGAGCTCTTTTGTTTCAGGAAATTTTACCAATTATTCAATCTAAGGTTTCGTTTGCTTAATGACTTCCTCATTTTACCATCTAATGTGTTTCCTTATTCCTTCATCTTTTTGCCTTTTTATTTCGTTTAGTTATTCTTTGGTCTAGCTGTGGTTAATTTAATCTTTCCTCCTAAATCAACGCCTCTAACCCCTGAAGGCACAAGGCCAAAGGCCAAATGACTTTAACTGCCAATGTATGAAAACTCTCAAAGCTTGGGGAGGTGGGTATCATTACTGGGGGTACCTAAGTGGAGGGGGATGTCTATACTGTCAGTCATAGTAAAGTGCCAACTCTGAGCTGCAATCATTCAAAATGAAGTCCTTTTATTGAGGGTAGTAGAGCTTTTAAAGGTCTTCTCTTTCTTGTTTATTTAGGCATTTTGTCCCATTAATTGAGTGGGAGGAATTGAGAAGTTTATAGGAACAAGTTCAGTGAGCACAAAAGAGAGTTACCAACCCTGGGCGCTATGTTTCCACTTGGAGCTGTCAGAAGGAATGTGTTCCATGGAAAATACTTAAACACACTTCTGTAAAATGTGTAAGAGAATTTGTGCATAATATAATAATACTTTAAAAGTTTTACTAAGCATATTACTTCCTAATTTGTGCTATGACAAACATATAAATCAATGCAAGAAATCTTAGAGACTTTAAATATATCAATATGTGCTCATTGCTCCTTTGTCAAATCTGTGATTTTCTTTTGGTCAAAATGAATACCAGATGCATAAGAGTACTTAATAAATGTTAGTTAGAAAGGGATAATTTTTACTTACATTCATCACAATTTTTCTTCTTTTAATTGTTTGTGGTTTTGTGTTCCGTGAATTCTAATTTTATTTTGCCAGTCTTTCTTTTAAGTTTTAATATTAAGCTTCCCTTTCATTTCTTTCCAATATCTTCAGGTTTCGTTGTTGGAATTTACATTTTATACTCCTTTTGTCACTTATTCAATTTTGTCTTTGTTCCATTTTGGACATTTTTCTTTACTATTCTTTGCTAGTATTTGTTGCTGTTGCAAGTGAGCTTACGTTCATTTTCATTTTAAACAGCTTAAAATTTTCCACAAAATTATTTGAGTTCTGTTTGAAAATTTAGGATTCATTAGAAGATTTTCACAGAAACTAGAGATTGAAAAGTGTGTGGTTTTAAGATATTGTGTCATTTTCCATACAATGAATGCACAACTATTTCGAAAATCCTAGTTCTAAACTTTAAGACAATTTTTAAGGTCAATATTTCATTAGGAAAGTAATTCTCAGCATTTTATGCCAGATGTTATATTATGTCTGGCACATAGTACCCATTTAGTAAATGGAAGTTACTTTCTGTCATCCGATATGCTTTGGGTCCTAGGAAATCATTTTCCATAGGAATAATCCTTTCATATGAGAATGTTGCATTTGGATCAAATTGTCAGTGAAATAAGGTAGATCTTCCTCCTCTTGTGGACCAGTTTATTTATCTTTTAGGCTAATAATCGGCTTCAGAATATTTAGAGGGATTTGTTGATCCTTTTAATATAGCCAAATGAACATCTACCAGCAAGTGTAAGAAACTTCTTCCAATGATTCTAATACGTTGAACCACTTTAGATAATTTGAGGATTATTATTTATGGAAAATACATATATGCTGTTTCTAAATATAGACTCAAGCAAATTGTTATTAATGAATATTTCCAAGCACCACAGATTGGACCAGTTTATTCCTCTTCTGATGCTTTCAGTTGTCTTAACAGTTGATGTGAAACATCATGTATTCCATTTGGTGGCAGCAGGCATCAAAATAGCCAAAACTACTACACTGGCATGCCAGGTCCAATCGAGCTGTAACATATAAACATGACCATCATTAGCAAATATAGGCCAGATGTTCATCCCCTAAGAATCGATGGAAATGATTCCTTGTATTATGGTGTATGGTCAGTCTTGACGTGAAGAAAACAAACAATTTAGCATAGAAGAAAGTACAAAATTTCAAATGATCCTACCGCACCTCTGGAGAAAAGAAAGCATATGAGATTTTCTTAAGTATAGTTAAAGTTTTTGGATACCAATGCCTATTAAGTTGCTCAATAAAAGTAATCTTCTCATCTGTTCCTAACTGTGGTTCCCTTGACATATCTTCCGATATACTTTATTAGAATGGCCAAATATAAGAAAGTGAGAACTTTTTTTTAGTTTGGATATACATTTTTCTTTCAGCTATTGTAAATTCACCATCTACTAACTTTACTAAGGGAGACAAGTCAATGAAAATTTATTTCTTAACCAGCCTTCCTTGTTTAAAAAAATTACTAGTTTTTGTCCACATGACTACACTCTACCACATCAACTGTCTTCAAGACAAAACTTCATTAATAACCCTATAGGATGAGTTGTTTGTAGTATTTGAATCTATTTCATTTCCTCCCATTAACATGAAAGCCAGAGGAAATCATCACTTTTTAAATCCTGTTTCTGGACACAGCTGGACATTTTATCTTACTTTGAAATACAAATAGAAACTCAATACTATAGATTAAAATATGTCTCCAAAAATAAAAGAATACAAAAACTTCTCCAGAGAGAAAGATTTTCAAACACTGTGCTTGAGAATCAGACTATATTGAAATGATATGTGTTATAGTGAAGTATTTCACTGAGTCATGATTATACTACTATAGAATATTACTTTGGGGGCATTAAATTAGTTAAAAACTTACTGTAAGGGTATATGTCAAATAAGTTTTCACACATTCTAATTCCACGTGTTAGTCGTGTCATATTTGAAGCAAAGGTTTTCAATGAAGTTGGATGTGAGTCATCTATACAAGCCACACTGAAAAAAATTTTGAGATTCAGTTCAAGAGTTTACACTTTCAAAGTCATGCCATGATATGAACATCACAACCTGTACAGTTGTGCTGTGTGTCACAGTCCTAAAATGGATTCCCCCTTTAGAGTCCAAGTGTGTAAAAGCATATCTGAAGGTTGCTAAGTAGGCAGGGTTGACTAGGCATTGTTATTCCATCTCTTCACTTGAAAGCTATTTGAAATGAGCTGATTATCTACGAGGGTGTAAGTCACAGAGTCATAAACATTGGTGGATATCAAAATTGGTATGAAAACATGGCCTCACATAATAGCAAACTCCAGAAGCCTATAGCTAGTGATCCAAAATGTTTCATTTTCCGAAGCATTTTTAGTTTGGAATTAAATAAAAAGTTCTCCAAGGACTGTCTACTAATTGCCTTTCATGTTCCAATAATATGATGTTTAAAAGAATTTAAAATCTAAGCATTTTTTACTTCAAATATGTTTTATAACTATTAGTCGTTCTTAAACTAATTAATCAAATATTTATCAATACCTACTATGGACTGAGCATGCTGCCAAATTCTCCCTGGACTTGTTCCGTTTATGCACATACGAGACTAAGTTTCTACTCAACTGTAGCTGAAAAACTAGCCTAAACCACTTAAATTAGTTACATTCAGGTATTTTGGAGAAGGTTAATTGACAGACTAAACATTAGCACTAACGTAAACCCTTCTGGATTTTTTTCTTTTAATCCTTCTTAGGATAACCGTACTATATATACTTGGATTTCTCTTATAAATTTATTTTGTGAATTTAAGTTTCTTAATAAATGAATAAAGTCCTAATCCTCTTTCCTTGAACTCTCATTTCAAGTCCTGATGTCCCAAAGACGTGACATTTAACTTTTTGACCTGACATTTATCTCTCTGTCTGTAATATGTTTTTGACACATCATTAATACGTTTTAATACGATTCTCAACTAACTTCATGCACATAAGTGCTGATGTCATCATCTTACACTCTCCTCTGAGCACCCCATATTGGTTATTTCTTTTATATCTTCTGTATTGGAAGAACTCAGTTCAGTCTCCCTTCTATGGGTCTCCTTTATTTTTACACAGAATATTTCACTTCTGACACTTCTGGACACTAATTGTGTGGATTTTTTTCCCCCACACCAAGCAATTCTGGGACATCAGCTGCGTGTCCCACAATTTAACTCAGTTCTGACACTATCTACCTGGAGGTAGTGTCAGATTCTACAGGTTAAAGGCTCAGTCTCACATGACTGCCCCCATGCCATTTCAGATGCTGATCGTAAATCCGGGTTGTCACCTGTACTTCTGGCCAATTGGCTATAAATCAAGTGTTCCCATGACCCACTCCTCCAGTTTGATTAATTTGCTAGAGTGGCTCACAGAACTCAGGAAAACAGCTTACTTATATTTACTGGTTTATTACAGCAGAATGATAAAGGTTGCAGATGAACATTCAGATGAAGAGATAGGGCAAGGACTGGGAGAGTCCCCAGTGCAGGAGCTTCTGTCTCGTGGAGTTGAGGTGTGTCACTATGCCGGTAGGTGGATGTGTTCACCAACCTGGAAACTCTCCCAACCCCATACTATTTGGATTTTTATGGAGGCTATCACTTAGGCATGATCTATCAAGAAAATGGGAGCAGGGGCTGAAAATTCTAAGTTTCTAATCATGGCTTGTTCTTTCTGGTGACCAGCACTCATCTAGGAGCCATTCAGGAACCCACCTAGAATCACCTTATTAGAACAAAAGGCACTTGTATCACCAAGGAAATTACAAGGGTTTCAGGAGCTCTGTGCCAAGAACCAGGGCAAAGGCCAATATATATATATTTTCTATTATCTCACATCTTCTTTCCTTTCTTTTTGTGTCTTCTTTTTGTGTAATATTGTACAAAACTATTGTTTGAATAAAGATAAAATTTTCACTGAAGTGTTAATGGATTCTCATAAACCAGTGAATTTCCATATATATATATATATATACATATGCATACATACATACACATAAATAAGATTTTCTGAGTGAACTAATTAACTGATAAGAAAAGAGTATGAAAAAAATATATATCCACACACCTATTAGAATGGTCAAAATCCAGAAAAATTACAAGACCAAATGCAGGAGAGGATGTGGAGCAACAGGAGCTCTCTTTCATTGCTGGTAGGAATGCAAAATGGTCCAGCCACTTTGGAAGACAGTTTGGTGGTTTCTTACAAAACTAAACATACTCTTACCATATAATCCAGCAATCATGCTCCATGGCATTTACCCAAAGGAGCTGAAAATTTATGTTTACCCGAAAACCTGCACACAGGTGTTTACGGCAGCTTTATTTGGAATTCTCCAAACTTAGAAGCAACCAAGACGTCCTTCAATAGGTGAGTGAATAAATAAACTATGGTACATCCAGACAATGGAATATTATTCAGCACTAAAAAGAAATGAGGCATGAAGCCATGAAAAGACATGGAGGAACCTTAAATGCATATTACTAAATGAAGAAAACAGTCTGAAAAGGCTATATACTGTGTGATTCCAACTCTATAACATTCTGGAAAATGCAAAATTATGGAGACAATAAAAAGATCAGTGGTTACCAGAGGTTGAGGGAAGGGAAGATGAATAGGTGCAGCATAGAAAATTTTGAGAGTAATGAAAATACTCTATATTTTATTATAATAATGAATATATGTCATTGTACATTTGTCTAAACCGATAGAAAGTACAACATCAAGAGTGAGCCCTAAGGTAAATTCTGGACTTTGGGTGGTTATGCTGTGTCAATGTAGGTTCATCCTTGGTAAAAAATGTACCACTCTAGTGAGTGATGTTGATAATGGAGTAAGTTATGCATGTGTGAAGGCAGGGGATATATGGGAAATCTCTGTACTTTTCCCTCAATTTTGTTGTAAACCTAAAACTGCTCTAAAAGTCTTTATATAACTTTACCCTGAAATCAAATTCCTTTGTATAATGTAGAGGAAAGAATCCAAAATCTCATGGATTAGTGATCTTGGAGAGGATTGAACACATTGCAGGGCTCAACTACTCCCTTACTATGCTCTTTAAAGAGACCAGTGTGCATTCACTCTTCCTGGGGTTTGAGAAATTCATGGATGAGTCTCAGCATCTCTAAAAGGTTCTGCGTGGGGCTGCACTCTTGGGGAAAATGATGCTTCTGCAAGATCCTGCAGTTGAAAAGGGCTCCCTGATTCCAGTGTGATGATCCCAGGGTGTCAGAAGGTAAAGGACTACACATAACTGCCAGACTAATGGGGTCATAGTGACTATAAAAGGCAGCAAGATAAGCAAAGGGATAAGAACAGTGTGATCCAGAAGCCATTTTGTGGTGGCGTATTGATCATGGTATCGAACATAGAACTGAATAAACCCTAATCTAGTGAGTGGAGGCCTTCCTTCAGCCACCAAAATTTATAATAGTTCCTCACCCAATTTCTACACCTGCATCAGCTCAAATATCTAGTTTTCCTTCAACCAAAAGAGGAATTAATAATTTTGAGTTTGGACTCTGTTATACTATCATAAATACATACTTTCACTCTCTCTTTTAATGTCTTCCCAAAGGGAGCTGTGTCTATTTATTAGAATACCTGTGTCTTTTGGAAGACAACAATCTATAACTTTCAGGTGTTTGTGGACACTGGGTTCAAAGTAGATCGCGGAGATCCAGAATATCACTGTATCTGCTATAAAGGGGCTTATCAGGAGATACAGGGAAATTTCACCCATGTCCGTCTTATATTAGGTTCAGTGAAGCTCCAAACTTTCTTTTATTCCCCAGTTTACAAATGGAATTAATATTCTAAGCAACTGACAGAATTCCCACATTTACTCATCAAATAAGAATTTTCATGATAATAAATGCTAAAGAGAAACCCCAGAACCTCCAACCCCATACCAAAATAATAAATGAAAGCAATACTGCAGCTT
The DNA here is from genome assembly GCF_021613505.1 of Equus quagga. NCBI lineage: Eukaryota > Metazoa > Chordata > Mammalia > Perissodactyla > Equidae > Equus > Equus quagga. The sequence continues at coordinate 85,791,432 of NC_060275.1, forward strand.
GGAGAGAATAGTAGAGACTGACCCTGCTATCAAAGACGTAAAAAATTAAGAAGTGCTGATTCCCATTGGGTCCACATTAAACTTGCATATTTGGTATCGAAATAACAACTGGATTATTTTAGTTTAAGTAGTAATTCCTATTGCAGCTGCAATTCCAGATGTAGTTCCTTTCCTGGGTCCTACAAATATAATTCCAGCAACTGGTATAATCTGTAAGTTTGACATGCATAATTTTTGCCTGGCGCGGACAAAGGCACATCCTCAATGTCTTGCCAAGGAGATATGCCAACTCTGATTATAGACCACGGTTTAATTTTCAGAGAACTTCATCTTCTCACTATCACTCAGAATATCGTGCTGGCCCACTATTGACAAAAGTCAGACTGATAGTACCGGGAAAGCAGAAGCTTATTGGTGCTTTACTAGAAAATAGTACAAAAATGCATGAAAATATGGAATCCTGACACCTTGGTAAAGTTTCCAGGGATCAAGGAATTCATAACATGTGGAGAAACCCCCTACAAAATGGCAGAGCAATAGCTGAACTTCACATTTCTTCCCACGAAGTAGGGAGGTAGTGTTTGGGGTGACTGCCTGGATTTGGAGACAACAAACAAATTTGCTTACTGTTTAACCCAAAAGGCTAGCAGCTTTAAGTGAGGCCCAAAGGGAAGAACTCCTGCCACGTGGCCCTTAATATCCAGTGGAACCAGTGATCCACGAAATGTTTGTGGGATGCTGTGTGGAGCCAGCAGCAAGCCCTGATAAGAGAACAGTGGAGACTCCCTAATGGAGACGTGCTGTAGCCTCTGCCAACGACACTACAGATTTGAATCTGAAGTTAATGACACCTAAAAACAGGAATGTTACACAATTCATTCTGAAGATGAGGGTAGATATGATCATAGGAATTTTGCCCTATCTCCACAGGCAACAGTAATCAAGCAGTGTTATTCAGGGCCAAGTGTCTGATGTCACTGTTCTGGGTAGTGCCAACTCCTATCATACTGGCAGAAACAGCAGAGGAGATTCCTCTCTGCTAGGTTCTTGAGCATTATCTTGGTGCTTTTTCTGGCTGTGTGGCCTCTCTCTGCTCATCCTGGAGAGTCTATGAACTATCCAATGCCTTTATAATAAATCATTTTCTGCTTAATATCTCCACAGTTGGTTTCTTTTGCTTGCACTTTAGAATATTGACTGATCACTTAAAATACTTCTTTGAGAGTATGCTGGAAGAAAAAGGTGGCTTATAGTACCCTAGTTTATTCATTAGGTGGGAAAAGAACTCTAGAAAAACTGGGACTCTTAAAAAGATTGATGGGCTGATAGATTTGAAACTTTAGAGTTCAGGCAACTCTAATCTAAGAATTTCTCATAAGATTACGAAAATTAGTTTTATAAAGAGAAACCAACAGTGGTAAATTGCTAATCCCCCTAAATAAAATCTAAGCCTTTCTCTATACTCATAAAGCAGATTTGAATTTATTTTTTATGTTCTTAAATCATGTGTCTTTCTTGCTTAGAAATATCCAGGGCCTCCCTAATGAATGATTTGAAACTTATTATAAGTTTTAACACCTCATTTTTTTGTTTGATTTCATGACATTTTCTGCACACATTTTTTAGAAATATTCAATAAAAATAGCATTGTTTTCAAAATTTCCCAACACTTTTTAGAGTTTAAAAACAGAGATAGAGGGGCCGGCCAGGTGGCACAGTGGTTAAGTTCACATGTTCTGCTTTGGCGGCCTGAGGTTTGCCAGTTTGGATCCCAGGTGTGGACCCAAGCACCGCTGGTCAAGCCGTGTTGTGGCAGGTGCCCCACATATAAAGTAGAGGAGGACAAGCATGGTTGTTAGCTCAGGACCAATCTCCCTCAGCAAAAAGAGGAGGATTGGTGGCAGATGTTAGCTCAGGGCTAATCTTCCTCAAAAAAGAAAGAAATAAAAAATAACAACAACAGAAAAAACAGAACTGGAAAAAAAGAAAACTCTGCTTCTATCAACTCATCCTTCATTGCTTAAACACTTAATTCTTAGTAAGTCAACTCAGATTAGCCCTCAGACAATCAAATATGTTTAACATCCTTCACTTAGGAATATCTGTTTCTCTATTATTTGCTACATGCCATTGCACCCATGTAAAATTCCTTTCTTTTCCACTCTTTTAAATGTATTCTTCATTGATTACAAAGTATGAATCAAGAAATTTTTTCTAAATCCTAAAATGTGTATGAAACCATAAAAGGCCCTGAACAGCCAAAGCAATCCAGAGAAAAAAGAACAATGCTGGAGGTATCACACTTTCCAATTTCAAACTATACCACAAAGCCATAGTAATAAAAACAGTATGGGACTGACACAAAAATAGACACATAGGCCAGTGGAACAGAATAGAGCCCAGAATTAAATTCTGGCATATATGATCAACTAGTATTCAATAAGGGAACCAAGAACACCCAATAGGAAAGGATAATCTCCTCAACAAATGCTGCTGAGAAAACCGGAGAAACACACACAGAACAGTGATTTTGGACCCCTATCTAAGACCCCTCACAAAAATTAACTCAAAATGGATCAAAGACTTAAACATAAGACGTGATACCCTAAAATACCTAGAAGAGAAATGTAGGGAAGAAGCTCATCAATATTGGTGGTGGTGATTATTTTTTGGACATTACATCAAAAGCACAAACAACAAAACACAAAAGCAAAAATCAACAAATGGGACCACATCAAACTCAAAAGCTTCTACTCAGCAAAAGAAACAATTAACACAATAAAAAGCCTACAGAATAGGAGAAAAGTTTTGCAAACCATATATCAGATAAGGGGTTAATGTCCAAAATATATAAAAAACAAACAATTTAATAACAACAAAACAAACAATCCAATTTTAAAAAATGGCCATAAGATCTAAATAGGCATTTTTCCAAGATGACATCAAAATGACCAACAGACATATGAGAAGATGCTCAATATCACTAATCGTCAGGGAGATGCAAATCAAAATGACAATGAGCTATTACCTCACACCTGTTAGAATGCCTATCATCAAGAAGTCAAAGGACAACAGGTACGGCAAGGATGTGGTGAAAAGGGAACACTTACACACTGTTGGTGGGAATGTAAATTAGTCCAACAACCACGGAAAACAATATGGAGTTTGCTCAAAAAATTAAAAATAGTTCTACCATACAATCCAGCAATTCCACTTCTGGGTAAATACCCAAAGGAAATGAAAAAGAGAAGTTCAATCAGATATAAGCACTCCCATGTTCATCTCAGCATTATTCACAATAGCCAAGATATGGAAACAACCCAAATGCCCATCAACAGATGAATGGATAAAAATGATGTAGTATATATACACAATGGAATATTATTCAACCACGAGAAAGGAGGATATCCTGCCATTTGCAAAAACATGCACGGACCTTGAGTACATTATGCTAAGTGAGCTGAGTCAGATAGAGAAAGACAAGTACTGTATGACATCACTTAGAGGTGAAACATAAGTTAAACCAGTAAAAGAACAAAAGAGAGTAAAACAGTGGTTCCTAGGTGATGGGGAGTGGGGTGATAAGATTGATGGTGTTTAAGGATACAAACTTATAACGAGTACTAAATAAGCCATCAAAATTTGATGTACAATGTATTGAATATAGACAACAATATTGTACTGTAAGTAGATAATGTGCTACATATCATTTCAACAGCAACATATTATAATATATAAATGTGTCAAAGTAACGCACTGTATACCTTAAATTTACACAATGTTACATGCCAAATTTATCTGATAAAAAATGCTTTAAAGTTAAAACAAATGAAAAAAACCTAAAGAAATATTTTCTAGATAAATAGCACTTTACCAAGGACACTTCTTCCATTCAGGACTATTGCCATCATGGAGTCAACTGTGATATAAAGAAAAGGAATTGAATTAAAAATCAAATGTTCTTGATTTTATTCATCATTCATTCATTCATCCAGCCAACACTTTTTGAGGGCATTCTGAATTCTAAGCACTCTCCCAGCTGCTGGAGATGTACAGGCGAGTACCTGACTTCAAGGTACTGATCCAGTAGAATTACGAGTCCTACTTTTACCAGGTATTAATTGTGAAATCTTAGAAAAGTCATTTTGTTTTCCTGAATCTTATTTTATTTTTCTGTAAAAAAATAAGGGGGTGTTTATGGGTTTCACTGCTCAGAGACTGTGAATCTAACTGGACATAGCAACAGATTGAAATGGGATTCAGAGTTGACTACATAAGGCATTCATTATCTCCTAAGGACAATGAGGATAGCAATAATATAATGATGATGATGCTAGATTTTGTTTAGAGATAGAGGGATGAATATTTTTGTTGAGTCAGGGGTTTAGGAAAAGGTGGAGGCAAAAGTGTAAGGACAGAGGAGCGTAGATAAGTATAATCCTCCTGTGTGGCCCTATCAAAATGATTTTAGCCATGGTGTTTAAAAGGGTAGGGCCAGAAGGTGAGGTAATCATTTAATGACCTCATTGTAGAATCTAAATAAAATTAGTGCTTGTTTGTCCAAGTGAAAAAGCATGGCCCAAGGTTGGGAAAAGAGTCACTTTCCTTTCTTCTTCATGAACTCAGAAGCAATTTGATAGCATGGAAAAGGGATATATGTATCTCCTTTATATATATATATGATAATGAATTATTTAAGGAATTGGCTTATATGATTATGGAGGCTGAGCATCCCCATGATCTGTCATCTGTAAGAGGAGACTCAGAAAAGCCAGTGGTATAGTTCGAGTCCAAGTCCAAAGGTCTGAGAACCAGGAGACTCCATAGCGTTACGTTCCAGTCTGTTTCCAAACTATCTTGTCTAAGTTCCAGTTTGAGGGCAGTAGAAGACTGACGTCCCTGCTCAGCCAGTCAGGCAGAAAGCAAGTTCTCCCTCCTTTCATCTTTTTGTTCTATTCAGGCCCTCGATTGGTTGGATGATGCCCACTCACACTGGGAATGGCAATCTGCTTTACTTAGTCTACCCATTCAAACGCTAATCTCATCTGAAAACACCCTTACAGACGCACCCAGAAATAACATTTAAATAAATATCTGTGGCTCTTTCAAGTTGACACATAAAATTAACCATCATAGGCAGATTGGGAGGACTAGAAGAAATCACTGTTTGTACAGATACCCTAAGTTTCACAGAAAATACTTTCACTAGGGCAAATACTGTCACTCTTTCAAGAGACTTTGAAAGCAGCAGCTGTTGAGAAACAGGAGCCAGATCAGAAGTGGAAGAACACAAAGACATATGTCACATGGTGACTAGCTGGTAGGATGAGTTGGGGTGAGGCACCCCTTGGGGAAGTCCTCAAAATAGTTGGAGTGCACATTGTCAAAGGAAGTAAGGCATTACGTGAGCAAGTGGGCACAAAATGAGGAACTTGTGGTTTTTGGAATTAATATGATTTAATATTAATATGATTTAATTTGTACCACAGGTAAGGTCTGATGGTGTTTGGTTCATACAAAAGAAGGAGCAATTATACCATAGTGTTATATTATTATATGTTATAATAGTTACTATGTGTGCTCATCCCTATTATTACTTTTAACACATTTCTAATTCTTTTTTATGTGCATTCCTAACTACTCTGTAAACCCGTTAGCTACTCTCCTTTTTGAGAGGAAGGAAAAATAAAAAAATAAGTTTCTGCTAGAGTACTTAAAACTGTTCATTTCACAATAAATATTGCTCACTAAATATTGACTTAGAAAGGACTTAAGGCAATTTATAGAGCTATATTTGGGACAACAAAATTTAAAAAAATAAGTGAAGAACATCAAGGTAAAAAGAAAACACAGGTCAAAAAATTACATTAAAATTTGGATAAAGATTGTAACCAAAATGTCTTGTATATTTCTTGCCGTATATTATGTTTCCTTTCTTGCTTCGTGGTAGCTAAGATAAAACTGGAATCTTGATGAATAGTATGTGTCAAAGTCCATAAAATAAAAACTAATTTCCATGAATACATATAGTTAACCTTTCTACCGAAACCTGAAATTTCTTCCACAAAAATGCAAACATGTTATACAGCGAGCATCAAGCATATCGTAAATATGATGATGAGATTCTTAGAGATGTTTATTCTAACTTTAAATGTAGGCTGAGAAGTAATAGAAAAGCCAAGATTAGTAAATTCTAATCTTTGAGGGACCAAACAATGTGCTGCATGTGTCTAAACTCCCCGCGGGTCTGGCTTCATCCCAGGATAACATTTAGAATATCAGAGCAATCAGGCAATCTTTGGGAATATCACAGTTTACAATCATGACTATTCGATGTTGCCAGCAGAAGTTTCAGATTATATTCCTCTGCAGTTTCCTGGAGAGTTGAGGTAATTATCAAGTAGATTCCAGTAAAAGAACAGTAACATCAACAACAAAGTCAGTGTTGTCTTAATTATTTGACTCTTTTTGATTAGGGCTATATCAGGCAGAACGCTAAGATGGCCCTAAGATTACTGCCTAGAGGAATCTCTTCCATCTGAACGTGGGCAGGGCATAAGAATATGATGGATATCACTCCTACAATTTTCTTATGTAACATGCCAGGCAAAGGTGAAAGGATCTGCAGATGTACTTAAGTCTGTAATCAGGTGATGTTAATAGAATCAAAAAGATGATAATCCCAGGGCTGGCCCCGTGGCCTAGTGGTTAAGTGCACACGCTCCGCTGCAGGCGTCCCAGTGTTTCGTTGGTTCGAATCCTGGGCGCGGACATGGCACTGCTCATCAAACCACGCTGAGGCAGCGTCCCACCTGCCACAACTAGAAGGACCCACAACGAAGAATATACAACTATGTACCGGGGGGCTTTGGGGAGAAAAAGGAAAAAAATAAAATCTTTAAAAAGAAAAAAGAAGATAATCCTGGGTGAGCCTCACCTAATCAGAAAAGCTCTTTTTAAAGGACCCTAAGTAGCTGCTGCAGGGCAAAAAGCTGCTCTAGTTGGCCTTTAAGAAGCAGTGTGCCATGTTGTGGAAAGGATTATGTATCTTGGACGTGAAAGTGGCCTGTAGGAGATGAGAGATACAGCCAACAGCCAGAAAGAAAACAGGGACCTTAGTCTTACAGCCACAACTAGCTGAATTCTGTCAACAAGTTGAATGAGCTTAGAAATGGATTCTTCCCTGGCCAAGAGACCAACTGAGAACAGAGCTCATCCATTGATTTCAACTTTGTAAGACCCTGAGCAGGCAACCCAGTTGAGCTGTGGCCAGACTTTTAGCTTACAGATCTCTGAGATGATAAATGAGTGCTGTTGTGTGGTAATTGGTTACACGACAATAAAAACAAATACAAGGGTATTTCAGTCAAAATTATAACTAAACAGTAACTCTATGCTCAGTCCTATATAAGAGGGAAAAAAAACTTGTCTCCAAATTTATTTAGATGCATTACTACTCAAAATCTGATATCTATTATAAACAAAGGCTGACAGAAGATTCAATGATTGTTAAGCAGTTATGTTTTGAAAATTTAAAATAACATTTCCTTGAAATAAATTGATAGAAGATTTAGAGATATGTGGCAATGATAAAATACTTTAGGTGCTTCCAGGCTTTGAAAATTAAAACAAAACAGCACTGAGTTCTTCTGAGGTTTCTGTTTAGATACTGTGGATTTTAGCAATTGCTGTCTCTAATAACTGCTTGGAAAGAATGAAACCTGGATGAACAAAAGAAGGAGGGGTTTTAAAGGTCAACAAACATTTTAAGAAACCTTGATTTCGAGTGTAAGTAAAGTGTAATATGTTGTACCAAAAATACATTCAGATGGATGCAATGAGCATAGATAGTGATAGCAGTATGATCATTTTGAAGGACTCCTATAGGGAGAACAGCCAGGAAGAATGAAAATAATCAAGGAGTAGTTCTCTGAAATATCCTAGGGTTATTTTCAAAAAGGCATTTTTGGGGGGGAAAATAAACTGGTGTCCGGAAATATAGCAGTAGTAGCTTAATGCAAAAGCCAGATTGACTCAGCCAAATTGTTTAGCAAATGTTGATCAGAATGAGGCTTCTATTCATAAAGGTTAATTAGTACCTAATTAAGTCAGTTAGGAGGACCTATTGACCCTAGAACTCCCTACAGTCTTTGTATAACCTCTTGCCTGCTCCTCAGGAGTATGCAGCCTTGCCCTATGACAGCGGTCAAATGTTAATGGGCCGTATGCATTGACGAGCAATGCTTCATATAGTAAGGAGGCTGCTTGGAGTGCATACAAACACAAAACAAACCCTTTGGTTGCAGAGAGTCTTAATGTACGATTGTGAGCTGTTGCTCCCACAACAATAAAAAGCCTCTAATGGGCCCCCTTGAGCTGGCCAGGCTGCTTGTGGCTTTGGGGCTTACTCCACTCTGACAGCTAATATAAACATTGCTAATGCAGTTTTGGAAAGAAAGGGAATTCAGAAGAAAGGCATGCTGCAAAGGTGATCAAGCCCAAAAGAAAGAAAAAAACAAGTAAAGACAAGGGGTAAGGCTCATTTTCTTTCAGCCTTGGAGACGCAACAATCCATTTGACAAGAGGAAATTAGAATGTTATGATCATGTATTTTCTGCTAAAAAGTCAAATCTACATTATCCTTTTAATAATTAATTGGTCTAAGGCTACAGTTGTGTGAAAATTGGCAGCAGAACTGACTGTTCTCACAAAGCTACATGTGAATTACATGTTCCTATTCTTAAGCAATAATTATTTTTAGCTTGGAGTGGGTTGATTGAATGTCTAAGAGATAATAGCTTTTAAAGTGCCAAAGATTTTTACATTAATTTCTCATTTTTCCTCATAAAAACCCTACGAGGTAAATAGGGCCAGAATCATTGTTTTTATTTGAAAGACAGAAAAATTGGACTGAAGTGGTTGAGGAACTCAGCTGAGGTAGTATGGAGAAGCTGGCGAGAGAAGCCCCGTTTGCTCCCAAGACAATACTTTTTGTCACGGGACTACATTTCCTTGCTTAAAAGAGAATAAAACATTATTATTATGTTCAAGAGAAAGCCATTTCCCAGGAATATTATTAATTTCATTTCTAACTATAATGATATTATCGTGGTGTTGGAGATAAAGCCATTTAGCTTTGTCAGGAAAAGTAGAAAAAATAATACAGGCCAGTGAAAGCCATTTGTAATTAAGTTAACAGTCATAGATTTCTGACTTACTCTCCACCCACTTCCAAGCACAGTTAACTCTTTAGGGTACTCTGTTTTGGTGAATCAAATAAGCTGTTTAATATAGACAGCTTATCTGACAAAATGAATGGTAACACGGTAATGAATGAAATACTCTAAGATAAAAACAGTAGAGTCGATTTTGACATTTGCAGATTTTTTGATACTTAGACTATTTATGACTGAGCTAGAAGATACATGCGCATGTGTGTGTGTGTGTGTTTAATTGCAAATCCCAGGGGATTTTTCTTTCTTTTCAATCTCAATTCTGTATCTTCTGAGATTGGTCACCCCACTCTTTTTGAACTGCCTTACTCCATTGCCTTCTATGAAACAACGTCCTATTTTGCTCCCTGCTCTCCTGATTAATCCCTCTTTCTTTCCTTTGCTGGTTCCTCTTTAACCACTGACACGTCGAAGTTTCAGTTTGGGGACCTTAGTCCTCTTTCATATGTTTGCTTTTCAATTCTATTGATGACTTTCAAATCTACATTTCCAGAACTTTCTCATCTAATCGCTAGCTCTCCGTATATACCTCCTGATATTTTAAAATGGGTTCTCTGCTGTAACTGCAAACTCAATGTGTTCAAAGGTGAACCCATGACCTTCTCCACCTCACATCTCAGTTCTTCGGCTTACCTGAGACTGAAGGTGGGAAGTTGTATTTAATTCATACCTTTTTTTTTGACATTTGTAATTAGTAAGTAGTCAAAGCAAATACACATTTTACTGGAGTTTTTAACCCAATAAAAGATACTCACATTGCTATAATAGAATTATTTAGAGGAATTCTCTCTTGCAAAATAAATGCCAGCCTAATCTTTTTTTGTTGTATTTTTTAAAGATTGGCACCTGAGCTAACAACTATTGCCAATCTTCTTTTTCTTTTTCTTTTCCTACTTCTTCTCCCCAATACATAGTTGTATATTCTAGTTCTATATTCTACATAGTTGTATATTCCAGTTGTAGGTCCTTTTGGTTGTGCTATGTGGGACGCTGCCTCAGCATGGCCTGACAAGCATTGCCATGTCTGCGCCCAAGATCTGAACCAGTGAAACCCCAGGCGGCCAAAGCAGAGTATGTGAACTTAACCACGGGGCCATGGGGCCGGCCCCAATGCCAGCCTAATCTTGATCTACTACTCTGATAAGGTCTCTCTTCTATTCAGAAAACTACGATAGCACCTCATTTCCTATCAAAACAAGTTTAGGCTCGTTGACCTGTGTTTAAGGATTCCATTACCTGATCCTACCCTACCCACCCGACCTATTTCCCTTTACTCTTTTATATATGCCTTTCTCTTCCAGCAGGAAAGAATCTTATTTTTTTTTTTTAAGATTTTATTTTTTTTCCTTTTTCTCCCCAACACCCCCCAGTGCATAGTTGTATATTCTTCGTTGTGGGTCCTTCTAGTTGTGGCAGGTGGGACGCCGCCTCAGCGTGGTTTGATGAGCAGTGCCATGTCCGCGCCCAGGATTCGAACCAATGAAACACTGGGCCACCTGCAGCGGAGCGCGCGAACTTAACCACTCGGCCATGGGGCCAGCCCTGAAAGAATCTTAGTTTTTGTTCCAGTGAGCACACCACTCTCATTCTGAACTCTGCATCACTGCTTTGATAGTTGACTTTCCTGACATCCTCCTTCCTCCTCTTCACCTCTGCATCTCCCACCTAACTTCCAAGTTCCAACTCAAGTCTCACTTCCTAATCACAGTAGGCCTCCATAAATATGATCTTCTCAGAAGTTGTTCAAAATTTCATATGACGTAGAGGGTATATTTTACAAGATACCACTGAATCAAGTTTCATCTATTTTAATTTAGATTGAGAATCTCCTGAGGCAGGAGACATGGTTAATAAATAGTGTGTCAGACTCTGGCTCCTAGGTCTGTGTATACAAAATAAGTGATCAATAATTAATTGTTGATTGAAAACTCTGGTTTCTTGGATTTCCTAGTCATTCATATTATTTCCATATCCCACCTGGTCATTTGGAAAAATAAAGTGGCACCTCAAAGCTTTAAGGATAAATGCAATTATGTTCTCTTGTTTAGTTAAAAACTAGCTTTCCGTTCACCTTTGGGAAAAGAGAATAAACATTAAACCCTTGATTTTTTAATTAATGGAAATCATTTCACAAGTCTGGCCGCAAGTCTATTCTAATTTATTAACAGGAAACGTGTGAGACTAATTGCTTTCTGGACTGCAAAATGCTCTGTTTATTTATTTTTTAGGCTTTTCCATTGAAATATAGATATAGCTGTAATAAATATTATAATCACTTATGTTCAGAAACTATAGCACTCTTTGTTTCTAGAGCTGGCTGACCTTCTTTAATTAAAGGTGATTTTAATTTGGAAATTCAAGATGTTATGAATTAGATTCTACTGTACTTAGTTAGAGGAGGAAGAAAATCTTTGAAGTGCTGCTCTGGGTCTTCTATAAACCATGGAAAAAATGCCCAGTATAATCTTAATACATTCATTAAACTGAAAATTCTTTTGCGGATTTAAGGAAGTGAATTTTTACTTTGTAGCTCTAGTTGGGTACTGTGTGTTCTTGCAGATTTTTCACATTAAAGTTCTTTCCTTTAACATTTTAGATTTTTCAGGCATATCTCACATTAAGTAGCATATCTGTTAGACATCAAAATGAGTTCAAGTTGATATTTTTCTTTAATTCTTACTAATTCAACTCAACTAATTCAGCCTAGGAGTAGAAATTCTAGCTGCCAGTTTTTATAGGGTTGGAGTGAGGATGGTGAGAAGATTTGGGGAAGGTGAAGAGAAAAGAACAAGGTAAGCCTAGCATCATGGAAACAACTCCCTAGCTTTCTCATAAAGTAGAATAGTTCCCCTAATAGAATTGATAGCTGACGGCCGGCCCGGTGGCACAGCGGTTAAGTTTGCATGATTCGTTTTGGCGGCCTGGCGTTCTCCAGTTTGGATCCCGGGTGTGGACACGGCACCGCTTGGCAAGCCATGCTATGGTAGGCATCCCACGTATAAAGTAGAGGAAGATGGGCACGGATGTTAGCTCAGGGCCAGTCTTCCTCAGCAAAAAGAGGAGGATTGGCAGCAGATGTTAGCTCAGGGCTAATCTTCCTCAAAAAAAATTAAATTAAATTAAAAAAGAATTGATAGCTAAATAGGAGTGAATATGACACATTATCTGTGGGCTGTGGCTTTATAATGTTGGAAGATCAAGTTACTGTTCAATGGAACAGTGGCATTTTGGGTGGCACGTTAGTGCACTTCTCAGGATTTCCACTTTACACTTGGCAAGAGTACACTCCAGACATTCTCACCCAGTTTTTCTGCAAGATTTGGTGGTGAGACACTCAGTCAGAAGAGGGATGGAGAAATCTGAGCCTCCCTTTGTAGAAGTTGTGTGATAGGTCTGATATAGAGGAATCCTCTATTAGAAAAATAACTTCTGAGAGTTAATTATTGATCACACTAATAGTACGCAAATACATGCTACCTGAAAAAAATGGAAAACATTAAAGATAGAGCTAATTTCTATTTTGAGAACTTTATTTTCAATTCTAATCCCCTACATTCTTCCTTAGAAATATAGTTATCAACTTGCTGTGTTAAATTTTTTCAGTTAATGTTCATATATATGCCCTTACAGAAAAGACGTAACATTGTTTTATAATTATATTTCTAACAACTTCATTAAGATGTAATTCACAATCGTATATTCACTCATTTAGAGTGTACAATTCAATGGTTTTTAGTATATTCAGAGTTGTGCTTCTATCACCACAACCAGTCTTAGACTTTTACCCCAGAGAGAAACCGTATTCTCATTAGCTGTTACTTTCCCAATCCCTACCCCACCAATATTTCTCTCAGCACTAGGCAACCTCTAATCCTCTTTCTACTTTAACAGATTTGCCTATTCTAAATATTTCCTACGAACGGAACCGTATAACATGAGATCCTTTGTAACTGGCTTCTTTGATTTAGCATGGTTTTCAAGGGTCATCCATGTTGTAGCATCCATCAGTACTTTATTTCACTTTATTACTGAATTCTATTCCATTGTATGAATATACATTCTATTTATCCATTCATCAGTTGATGGACATTTAGTTATTTCTACTTTTTGGCTATTATAAATAATGCTGCTATGAACATTCATGTACAAGTTTTCATGTGGACATATATTTTCTTTACTTTTGCCTAAATACCCATGAGTGGAATTGCTAGGTCATAATGGTGACTCTATATTTAATCTTTTGAGGGACTGCCAGACTGTTTTCCAAAGTAGATGCACCATTTTACATTCCTACCAGCAGTGTATGAGGGTTCCAATTTCTCTGCATCCTCACCAACACTTGTTATTACACTAATTGTATTTTTAAAGCATAATATCACATTTTACAGTTGTTTTATGATTTTCCTTTTTTACTCCAGAATATCTAAAAGATCTTAGTATATACCTCATTTGTTTAATAGCTGCAAGTTTCTCCATACTACGGATATGCAATAATTTCTTTAGTCTTTCCTCTTTCCATAGACTTTCAGTTTGTTTCCAATTTTTCAATTAAAAGTGATACTACCTATACAATCAACGTCCTTGCACAAGAGTTTTTCCTGTAAATGTGAAAGTATTTCTCTAGGATAGGAACTAGAAGATGGATTGCTAGTACTTAGAATATATAGAATATTTACTTTAAAATATATGCCAAAATGGTCAAAATACACTGTCAAAAATGGCTGTCCAAAATACAGTTCTGCTGGCTGTGTAGGAAAGTGTCTGCCCACCTGTGTCCTCACCAATGTATAATCTTATTAAACTGTGTTTTTGTAAATCTAGTAGATCAAAATGTGTTATCTTAATGTGCATTTCCCAGATTACCAGCTATTAAACATCATTCATATTTATTGGGCATTTGCTTTATTTATGGTCATTGCCAGTTTTTTTCTGTTTCTTATTGATATACAGTTATTAAAATACTTTTGCATATTAATCCTTTGTCCATTATGTCTTAGTTTACTTATCTTTTAATTTAGAAATAAATTTTACATTTATACATAACCAAATATAGCGTTTTTCCTTTTTTTGTCTAATTAAGATGATTATTCCTACCCTAAATTTATAATACATTTTCCTACACTTTCTCCAATACTTTTATAGTTTTCATGATCAATTTTTTGAATCACCTAAGATTAATATTACTAAAAGGTATAAAGTAGGGAGAATGGACTGTTCAACATAATTAAGAAAATTGTTTGCGCAACTACGATATGCTAGGTATAGTTCCAGGTAGTGGGAATCCAGTTAAAAATCTGACAAAAGTTGCTCCTATCAGGAAGCATACATGCTAGCTGACTTTTTCAGCACAATTTACTGAAGAGATCATTCTTCCTCCACTAATTTGAAAAGCCACATTTATCACATTTTAAAGATACACACACACACACACAAAGATATACGGCAGCCCGGAAAACATACCGCTCAGATCTGCAGCAGAAAGCATAGTGGATTGATAGAGGCAGCTGCCAACCCCGAGGATCCGCCCCACGCCCCCAGGCAACTCCCAATCAATCTCTATCAGTGACTAAGCACAGCAGTGGTGCTCATGCAAACTCCTTTCTGTGAGTCATGGAACTTCTCTTCTCAAACGTGCAACTTTGGATCAAAGTCTCCCATTGCCCTGCCTGAAAATTCACTAGAAAATGTATCAGAATGGTGCTGTAGTCCAAAGACTCTACCCACCAACGCTCCCTTTGTCCTTTCCTTTCACAGACCCACACTACCCTGCCTACTCTTGCTTCTTCCACTTCATCCTTCATATGTGTTCCCTTCCAATAATTCTCTTGTATGTCTACTCCCTTCCTGGTGTCTGCTCCTCAGACAATCTGGACTTACACAGATTGGGTGGCTAACAGCTTTGTCTTTGCCAGTACTAGGTGGCAGGGGCAGTATCATGACAGATTAGCTGAGGAGGCTACTGCTTGTGACAATGTACAAAAGAATTCAGAGCAGAAAGGTGTAAGTTCAAGGCAATACGTATGCACCTATCCTTGCCTCTGATGATTTCAAATGTCCTCTTGCTATTATGTGAGAGATTTCTTATTGTTCTGGAATTATCGGTACTGTCTAACCCATTTACAGAGCTATTACCTTGAAGGACCCTTTCACCTCATTCTGGTTGGGTGGACTTCTCTCCGCCTGTATCAAGATCAGGACAGCCAGCATAATGCCTTGAAACACAGTATTTGAACCTGGAATTGCAATGTCACATTTTTCAGAGTGCAGAGAAGAGGCACATTTTCAGTCAGGTGGCCACCAGCAATGAGTAAGGAGGCAGCAGTGACTCTGAGTATGTCTCTCCTCACCCCTTGGCTCAGGGTACAATTCCGGACTTCCCAACCACCTGAATCATAGTAAAGGTGAAAATCGAGGTGGTAAGATATATCTAGACTCAAGGCCCTCACCATAATTGTGCTGTCCAGGCCACTCCTCTCTCTCCCACAACCAACTCCTAGATTCTCAGCAGACTGCTGAGAGCACGTGGATCCTTTGAGGACTAGATTTACTCAGAGTATGCTTAGCATAATTAGCAATAGGCAAGCATCCAGCCAGCCTGCCATGGAGGGCAAAACACTGGCCTGGTGTGATTTGCCTTCGTTAAGCTATCCCAGGGTTCTATTGCCCAACTGCTCCAAGGTTATAGAATACCACCTTATTCCTTGCCAGGGGGCCAAGTTCCATGTTGCCTGGGCAGTGAAGACAATTCCATTTTCTAATTAAATATTATTTGCAGGCCGCCATTATATTTTTGCATGTGTATTCATGAGAGATATTGGTCTCTCATTTTCCTTTCTTGTAGTGTTTTTATCTGGTTTTTGTATTAGGGTAATGCTGGTCTCATAGGATGAGTTAGGAAGTGTTCCCTGTACTTCTATTTTCTAGAAGAGATTATGGAGAATTGGTATCATTTCTTCCTTCAATTCACCAGTGAGCTCATCAGTGAAACCATGAGGGCTAGTACTTTTAAACTAGAAACTTAAACTTGTGGTCTGAGAACATACTTTGTATGATTCCTAGTCTTCTAAACTTGGTGGTATATTTTTGCTTTGCTTTGTTTTGCTGAAGAAGATTCGACCTGAGCTAACATCTGTTGACAATCTTACTCTTTTTGCTTGAGGAAGATTCACCCTGAGCTAACATCTGTGCCAATCTTCCTCTATTTTGTATGTGGGTCACCATCACAGCATGACCACCGATGAATGGTGTAGGTCCACGCCCAGGAACTGAACCTGGGCTGCCAAAGCAGAGTGGGCCTAGCTTAACCACAGGCCACCAGGCTGGCCCCAGGAGGTATGTTTTATAGCTTGGAATTTGGTGTCTTGGAGGATGTAACTGTTTTCTACCTGGACTTGCTGTGCACTCCTTTTTTGTTTCCATATTTCCTCTTTTTTTCTGTCTTTTCTGGTTTTAATTGCACATCTCATATGGTTCCAGTTTTTCACCTTTCTTAGCCTATCAATTATACCTCTTTTAAAAAATTTTAGTGGTTGCACAAGATTTTGAAATTTATATCTGTAACTAGTCTAAAGCCACCTTCAAATAACACTATTCCACTCCACATGTAGTAGTGGTACTTTAAAACAGAATACTGTATTCCTAATTCCTTCCTCTCATCTCTTAGAATATTGCTGTCACTCATTTCATTTATCCATATGCTATAATCATCCAATACATTGTTACTACTACTATTTGAAACAATCAGTTGTCTTTTAGATTAATTAAGAGCAAGAAAAATGAAGTATATTATTTTACCTTCATTCATTCCTTTTCTGGTACTCTTCCTTTCTTCACATAGATCTGAGTTTCTGCCCTATATCATTTCGTTATTTCTGAAGAATTCCTTGTAAGACTTATTGAAGATCAGTTCTGTAGGGGATGAATTCCTTCAGATTTTGTTTGTCTAGGAAAGTATTTTTCTTTCTTTTTTAAAAAATTTTTTATTTTACTGAGGTCATAATAGTTTATAACATTGTGAAACTTCAGTTGTACGTTATTACCTGTCAGTCACCATATAAATGTGTGGCTTTACCCTTTATGCCCACTCCCCAACCCTCTTACCCTCTGGTAACCACTAAACTATTCTCTTTGTCCATGTGTTAGTTTATCTTCCACATATAAGTGAAATCATACAGTGTTTATCTTTCTCTGTCTGGCTTATTTCACTTAACATAATACCCTCAAGGTCCATCCATGTTGTTGTGAATAAGATGACTTTGTCTCTTTTTTTTTTTTTTCAGGAAGAGTAGCCTGAACTAACATCCGCTGCCAATCCTCCTCTTTTTGCTGACAAAGATTGGCTCCGACTTAATATCTGTGCCCCTCTTCCTCCATTGTATATGTGGGATGCCTGCCACAGCGTGGCTTGATAAGCAGTGCATAGGTGTGCTCCCGGGATCTGAACCAGAGAAATCCAGGCTGCCAAAGCAGAATGCACAAACTTAACCACTACACCACCAGGCCAACCCTGATGATTTTATCTTTTTTAATGGCTGAGTAGTACTCCATAGTACATATATATATGCCACATCTTCTCTATCCAATCATCAGTCGATGGGCACTTGGGTTGCTTCCATGTCTTGGCTACCGTGAATAATGCTACAGTGAACATAAGTGTGCATAAGTCTCTTTGAATTGTTGATTTCAAGTTCTTTAGATAAATACCCACTAGTGGGATAGCTGGGTCATATGGTATTTCTATTTTTAATTTTTTCAGAAATCTTCATATTGTTTTCCATAGTGGCTGCACCAGTTTGCATTCCCACTAGCAGTGTATGAGGGTTCCCTTTTCTCTACATCCTCCCCAACATTTGTTATTTTTTGTCTTGGTGATTATAGCCATTCTAACAGGTGTAAGGTGATATCTTAGTGTAGTTTTGGTTTGCATTTCCCAGATGATTAATGATGTTGAACATCTTTTCATGTGTTTATTGGCCATCTGTATATCTTCTTTGGAAAAATGTCTCCTCAGATCTTCTGCCCGTTTTTTGATCGGGTTGTTTGTTTTTTTGTTGTTGAGTTGTGTGAGTTCTTTATATATTTTGGAGATTAACTCCTTGTCAGATATATGATTTGCAAATATTTTCTACTAGTTGGTGGGTTGTCTTTTCATTTTGTTCCTGGTTTCCTTTGCCTTGCGGAAGCTCTTTAGTCTGATGAAGTCCCACTTGTTTATTTTTACTTTTGTTTCCCTTGCCCGAATAGACATGCTATTCTTAAAGATCATTCTAAAACCAATGTCAACGAATGTACAGCCTATATTTTCTTTTAGGAGTTTTATGATTTCAGATCTTACCTTCAAGTCTTCGATACATTTTGAGTTAATTTTTATGTATAGCAAAAGATAACAGTCTACTTTCATCCTTTTGCATGTGGCTGTCCAGTTTTCCCAACACCACTTATGAAGAGGCTTTCCTTTCTCCATTGTCTGTTCTTGGCATCTTTGTCAAAGATTAGTTGTCCATAGACATGTGGTTTTATTTCTGAACTTTCAATTCCGTTCCATTGATCTGTGTGTCTGTTTCTGTACCAGTACCATGCTGTTTTGATTACTGTAGCTTTGTAATATATTTTGAAGTCAGGGATTGTGATGCCTCCAGCTTTGTTCTTTTTTCTCAGGGCTGCTTTAGCTATTTGGGGTCTTTAGTTGCTCCATATGAATTTTAGCATTCTTTGTTCTATTTCCATGAAGAATGACATTGGGATTCTGATTGGGATTGCATTGAATCTGTAGATTGCTTTAGGTAGTATGGACATTTTTACTGTATTTATTCTTCTAATCCATGTTCGTGGAATGTCTTTCCATTTCTTTATGTCATCATCGCTTTCTTTCAATGCCTTACAGTTTTCATTGTGTAGGTCTTTCACCTCCTGGGTTAAATTTATTCCCAGATGTTTTATTCTTTTTGTTCTGATTGTAAATGGGATTGTATTCTTGAGTTCTCTTTCTGTTAGTTATTAGAGTATAGAAATGCAACTGATTTTTCTAAGTTGGTTTTGTACCCTGCCACTTTGCTCTAGTTGTTGATTATTTCTAATAGTTTCCCAATGGATTCTGTATGATTTCCTATATATAAAATCATGTTGTCTGCAAATAGCGGGGGTTTCACTTCTTCATTGCCTATTTGGATTGTTTTTATTTCCTTTACTTGCCTAGGTGCTCTGGCCCTCCAGTACTATGTTGAATAAGAGTTGTGAGAGTGGGTGCCCTGTCTTGTTCCTGTTCTCAGAGGGATGGCTTTCAGTTGTTCCCTATTGATTATGATGTTGGTTGTGCGTTTGTTATATATGGCCTTTATTGTGTTGAGATACTTTCCTTCTATACCCATTTTATTCAGGGTTTTTATCATAAATGGATGTTGGATATTGTCAAAAACTTCCTCTGCATCTGTTGAGACAATCATGTGTTATTTATTCCTCATTTTGTTAATGTGGCGTATCACATTGATTGATTTGTGGATGTTGAACCATCCTTGCATCCCTGATATAAATCTCACTTGATTATGGGGTATGATCTTTTTAATGTATTGCTGTATTCCATTTGCCAATATTTTGTTGCATCTATGTTCATCGGTGACATTGGCCTGTAATTTTACTTCTTTGTGTTGTCCTTGTCTGGCTTTGGGATCAGGGTGATTTGGCCTCATAAAATGTGTTAGGAAGTGTTCCATCTTCTTAAACTTTTTGGAATAGTTTGAGAAGGATGGGTATGAAATCTTCTTTGAATGTTTGGTAGAATACTCCAGAAAAGTCATCTGGTTCTGGGCTTTTATTCTTTTGGAGGTTGTTGATTACTGTTTTAATTTCTTTACTTATGATTGGTCTATTCAGATTCTCTACTTCTTCTTGATTCAGTTTTGGGAGGTTGTATGAGTCTGAGAATTTATCAATTTCTCCTAGATTGTCCAATTTTTTGGCATATAGTTTTTCATATTATTATCTTATAATCCTTTGTATTTCTGTGGTAACTTGTAATTTCTCCTCTTTCATTTCTAATTTCATTTATTTGAGCCTGCTCTCTTTTTTTCTTAGTCAGTCTGGCTAAGGATCTGTCAATTTTTTTATCTTCCCAAAGAACCAGCTCTTTGTTTCATTGATCCTTTCTTCTGTTTTTTTTGGTTTCAATTTCATGTGTTTTTGCTTTACTTTTATTATTTCCCTCCTTCTGCTAACTTTGGGCTTTGATTGTTCTTCTTTTTCTAATTCTTCAGGTGTAGTCTAAGATTGCTTATTTGAGATTTTTCTTGCTTGTTAAGGTGGACCTGTAGTGTTATGAATTTCCTTCTTTGGACCACTTTTTCTGCAGTCCATATGAGTTGGTATGGTGTATTTTCATTTTCATTTGTCTCTAGATATTTTTTTATTTCTCCTTTAATTTCTTCAATGATCCATTGGTTGCTCAGTAGCATGTTGTTTAGTCTCCACATATTTGTCACTTTCCCAGCTTTTTTCCTGCTGCTGATTTCTAGTTTCATAGCATTATGATTGGAAAAGATGCTTGATGTGATTTCAATTTCCTTAAATTTAGCAAGGCTTGCCTTGTTTCCAAGCATATGGTCTATCCTTGAGGATGCTCCATGTGAACTTGAGAAGAATGTGTATTCTGCTCTTTTTGAATGGAGTGTTCTATATATGAATATATATATATATTTAGTGCATCTGGTCTAGTTTTTTGTTTGGTTCCACTATTTCCTTGTTGATTTTCTGTCTGGATGATCTGTTGATTAATGTAAGTGAGGCCTTATGGTCCCCTATTATCATTATGCTGTTGTTAATATCTCCTTTTATGTTTGTCAATAGTTGGTTTATGTACTTTGGTGCTCCTTTGTTGGGTGCATATATATTTATAAGTGTTACGTCCTCTTGGTGGAGTGTCCCTTTTATCATTATGTACTTCCTCTCTTTGTCTCTCATTGGTTTTTTTATCTTGAAGTCTACTTTGTCTGATATAAGTATGGCAACACCTTCTTTCTTTTGTTTGCATTAGCTTGGAGTATCATCTTCATCCCTTCGTTCTGAGCCTGTATTTTTCTTTAGAGCTGAGATGTGTTTCCTGCTGGGTTTTGTTTTTTAATCCATCCCACCACTCTGTGTCTTCTGATTGGAGAATTTAATCCATTTACATTTAGGGTGATTATTGATATATGACTGTTTAATGCTGCCATCTTATCACTCGCTTTCCAGTTGTTTGGTATTTCCCTTATTTCTCTTCCCGTGTATTTGAGACTACCAATTGAGTTTAGTAGTTCTCTAAGATAGTTTTCTTAGTTTTCTCTTTATTTATCATTTGTGTCTTTGTTCTAATTATTTTTTTAGTGGTTACTGTGACGTTTGTATAAAAAAATCTCATAGATGAGATAGTCCATTTTCTGATAGCCTCTTATTTTCTTAGTCTAAGCCAATTCCATTCCTTTCCTCTTCCTCTTATAAGTTATTGCACAATAATTTATTCCATTTTGTGTTGGGTGTGGTTAAAATGACAAGATTATATTTATTTTTGATGTTTTCTTTCCCTTTGTCTCTAATGTTATAATTAAGTGTTTGCTAACCTGGTCTGTTAAAGAGCTGCAATTTTATGACTTTGTCTGCCTATTTATCTCCTTGCTCAAGGCTTTGTAAACTCTTTCTTTGTTTTTTTCAGATATGAAGCCCTTCTTGATCATTTCTTGTGGGAGAGGTCTTGTGGCAATGAACTCCTTTAGCTTTTGTTTATCTGGGAAACTTTTTATTTCTCTGTCACCTCTGAAGGACATTTTTGTTGGATTGAGTATTCTTGGCTGAAAGTTTTGGTCTTTCAGAATTTTGAATATATCATTCCACTCTCTCCTAGCCTATAAAGTTTCTGCTGAGAAATCTGCTGAAAGCCTAATAGGGGTTCCTTTGTAAGTTATTTTCTTCTGCCTTGCTGCCCTTAATATTTTTTCTTTGTCATTGATTTTTGCCAGATTTACTAACGTATGCCTTGGAGAAGGTATTTTTACATTGATATAATTAGGAGTTTATTATCTTCTTTAACTTGTAAAACCAGCTCCTTCCCCAGGTTTGGGAAGTTCTCAGCTATTATTTCTTTGAACAAGCTTTCTGCTCTATTCTCCCTTTCTTCTCCCTCTGGAATACCCATAATCCTTATGTTGCATTTTCTAATTGAATCAGATATTTCTTGTAGAATTTTTTCATTTCTTTTTAGTCTTAGTTCTCTCTCATCCTCCATCTGAAACATTTCTATATTTCTGTCCTCCAAAATGCTAATTCTGTCCTCCATAATATCAGCTCTGTTATTTGGGGACTCCAGATTTTTCTTTATCTCATTCATTGTGTTTTTCATTTACAAAATTTCTGATTGATTTTTCTTTATAGTTTCAATGTCTTTTGTGATGAATTCCCTCTGTTCATTAATTTTGTTCCTGATTTCATTGAACTGTCTATCTATGTTTTCTTGTAACTCACTGAGATGTTTTATGGCAGCTGTTTTAAATTCTCTGTCATTTATATTGTAAATTTCTGTACCTTCAAGCTTGACGACTGAGTGCTTGTCTTTTTCCTTCTGGTCTGGAGTATTAATATATTTCTTCATACTGTTTGATGGCAAGGATTTGTGCCTTCACATAGTGACAGTATCTGGTTTCAGATTCCTGCTGCTGCTTGGAGGGGAGGGGTAAGGAGCTGTGTATCCTGAGCCTGCTGCAATCCATGGCATCTGTGCCTATCCTTACAATCTATGCTGACAGTGCCTGTCTGCAATTTTCAGCTCATTCACTCACAACTGCTGCTTTGCTTACATATTTTCAGGCATTCTGGCCAACCAGTTGAGCTGGAGTACCAAGCGGAAGCAGGGACACTTTCTTCCATGTGTACGATACCCAGAGCATTCTTACTCTGCCCTCAGTATGTTTTCTCCTGGGGTGCTGGCTTGATGAAGACACCCCCGCAATAGCTTATCCACCTCTGTGTGGGACTGTGAGGGAACTTGGAGAAAGAAGCTGTTCCTGCAGAGAGTCACCCCCCCCCACTCTTTTCCCAGAGCCATGGTCAGTCCCATGACTTGGGTTGCTGCCAGGGAGGGAGTTGAGCTCCTCTTACCTCCTTGCACTTCCTCCTGGGGGGTCCAGCCCCTCCACCTTCAGATGTATGACTGTGTGGGCCTCTCTGAATTTGTGTTGTGTTATGTTGTGACATCTTTTGTGTCATGTGAATGTCCTCTGTTGGTTTATGAATATCCTTTTCATTGTATCTTATGAGGGAGAATATAAGGGAAGAGTTCACTCGGCCATGATGCTGATGTCACCTCCTCTCTTTCACTTTTAAAGGATAATTTCACCGAATATAGAATTTTAGGTGGATTTTTTGATGTTTTGCTTTTTCTTTACAACACTTTACATATTTCACTTTATTCTCTTCTTACATGCATAGTTTCTGATGAGAAGCCCACTGTAATTCTTATCTTTGTTCCTCTATAGGTAATGTTCTCTCTGGCTTTTCAAGATTTTCTCTTTGTCTTTGGTTTTCTGCAGTTTGAATACATATATGCCCAGGTGGAGATTTCTCAGTATTTACCCTGCTTGCTATTCTCTGAACTTCTTGTATTTGTGGTTTGGTGTCTGTCATTAATTTTGGAAAATGTTTAGCCATTATTACTTCAAATTTTTTAAATTTTATTGCCTCGTACTTTCCCCTTTTACCTCTCTTTCTATTATAAATGTCTTTGGTATATTCACTTGGCTTCAAGTTGACAATTATGCATAAACATATTCTTTTTTTTTTAATATTGGCCCTGAGTTAACTTCTGTTGCCAGTCTTTTTTTGTTCTCTTCTTCTCCCTAAAGCCCTCCAGTACATAGTTGTATATTCTAGTTGTAGGTCCTTCTAGTTCTACTATGTGGGATGCTGCCTCAGTGTGGCTTGATGAGCATGCTGGAACTGCACTCAGGATCATAACCAGTGAAACCCTGGGCCACCAAAGCAAGCATGTGAATTTAAGCACTCAGCCATGGGGCCTGCCCTAATATATTCTTTTAAAATACTTATAATATGATTTATGTTTCTTATCTTGTTGAAATGGTTACAATGAAATATTAAATAGAAGTGATCATGGAATGGTTATGTTATCAATTTAGAAAGCATAAAGAATTTCTGCTTATCACTGCTGAAAAAAAGAGGTGTTAATTTTCAACTTTTAAATTTACAAAGGTACAAATATAATCAATTGAAGAGACAAAAATGGTTATTCAGCTTTTTTGGGAGGAAATAGGAGGAGGAGGTATTTTAGTACAATCAAGCTAAATCTTAATCATTCACAACAAAGAATAAATTGATAATATCCAGAATTATAAATAGTAATAGAAAGAATTTATTTAGAGGAAGAAAGATTATATAAATATAGCTTATTTTTCTGTTCTGACATCTCACAATTTCTCCTTTATTTCTTTCACGTGATTCCTTTCCATTTATTTGAGTTGTTTATTTGCGTTTACTTCAATCTTGACTCTACCTTAGTATCTTATTTTTTATTCTCTGGAAGGTTAAAAATAATTCAATAGCAACTCTGTAGATTACAAAAAAAAACCTATAGATAACCGAAAAAGCTACATGAATGTATTTTCTAAAGAACCTCAATGTAGCAACATAACAGTTTTAGCACAATACTTTGAGCAATTGTCAGTAAATTGGAGCTGGACTGCAAAATAAAGCCATCTGCCTTTCCTATGCTATGTTCTATCTGTAGGCAATTAAAAAAAAACCTATTATTTTTACTGGAATTTCAATGTCAACATGCCCCAAAGAATCCAATTCTGGCAATGGAACTACTATCTACCCAATCTTTCAACTTACAGTGTAAATTGATTCCATCACTTCTCTCAATCCGTTTGTTCACAAAGTCCCAATAATATCACCTCTTAAATATTTTTGAGTCTCTCCTTCAATGGGTACTACCTTAAAACTAAGCCTTCTCTCTTGCCTCACCTATGAGAAAATTCCCAAACTGGTATGCTTGCCTGTAGTCTGCTCCTCCTTTAATCTTTCCTCTTTTTTTTTCTGACAGAATCTTCATTTAAAAATAAAAAATCTGAGTTTGTTTTTTCCTTCAGTGGCATTCTACCTATGTCATAAAGCCCAAACTCTGCTGAATGATAACTCATGATCTGGCCCATGTTCTGCTTTCCAGCCTCTTTCCAGATGCTGTTTTCTCAGACCAAATGTTCCAGCATGCCAAACAATTTCTATTTCCCAACCACAATGTGCTGTTTCATTCCCAGTGCTTTGCACATGAAGTCATCTTTACCTGAAATATTATCTCCCCATGCCATCTGCAAATGTCCAATAATGATATAAACTTTAAAATAGATACACATATGCATCATACTAAACTAAGAAGGGATGAACAATGCATGTGACAAATTAAACTCTACAAAATAGTACTTTCTATTTTAGTTAACTCTGTGAAGTACTTGGCTCTCTTACATTTGGATGCTAAAAACCCTTCAATATAAAGTCTAAGTATATTCCACCTTGTCTTCTCCATCTCATCTCTAGGCTCATATATGAAACAATACCATTAAATAAATACATAACAGGACTATGAATTAGAATTGGAAAAATGTGTGTTTGAATACTAGCTTTCATGTTCACCAGTTCTATGATTCTTAAATTCAGTTTTCCAATCAAAAAATGAAGCTAATATTAGCACCTCATTCATAAGGTGTGGGAATATTAAGTGAGATAATACGTATATAGAGTATATAGTGCCTGGTACAAAGTAGGAACCCTATAATATTGCTCAATATCAAGATACGCTATTTATTGCGATTTTTATTTTATTTTATCCCCAGTCTTTGAATGTGGCAAATTTGTGCTGTATTGACTGCCCTTGATGGCAACTCTTTCTATGCTAGATTTAGTCTTTAAACCAGCAACAACATCAAGTGTCTCCTGGAAGTTTATGAAAATGCAGATTCTTAGGCACGACCAGTATTCTGAATCAAAATTTGCATTTTGATAAGATCTCCAATGATTTGTATGCACATTAAAATTTGAGAAACACTAGCTTTTAGACCATGTGTCTTACAAACCTTCGACTTTGTTCGAATGTGTTGCACTTGGTAACAGTTACCACACTGAACTACTTACCACATGCTGTTCTGAAAAGCACTTTAGTTCAGTTGTAGTAAAGGTTTAAATATAACAAAATATTATCATCAAATATATCAAATATTGTATGTAGATTGCAGAAATCTTGGGAATATCTGTAGTGAAACATTCCGTTTGCCACATTCATCATCATGTAGGATGCTAGGGCCACTCTCTGCTCCTGCTCTAGTTGCATATCCTTTATTCAGGTTTCAAAGCCTCCCAGATTTCTGAGATATCTAGTAATTTCACTCTTTCCAGACTCCTCGATCGACATTATATATGTCTTTTTTAACACATTACTTTCACATATCTCAAGACTTGTTCTTGAAAATCATGCCTTTACTTTGTTTGAGGCAAAATTTGCATACAGGCAAGTGCATCTTAAAAGTAAAATTCAGTGATGTGCAGGACTAAATCTAAATATTCTTAAAAAGACATTAACCTAACTTATTTTCAAAGTACATGTAAACAAATGAAGAGTCATTAAGGGATGCAATAATGTTGGTAAGAATCACCACGTTATAATTATAAGTTGTGAATTGTAATTATAAAACATCCTTTTGGATCTACCATTGCAGAATTTATTCTCAATCCAGACACAGTTTACAATTAAGCTTACCTTGCATTATCTTGAAGAAAGCATGGTATTATTGAATAAAAGGTTGTAGCTAAGAGTTCTGAAAAATTTGAAGGCATTTATGCACTTTAAAAATACCCGTTTATCAGAGCTGGCCCAGTGGTGCAGCAGTTAAATTCGCACACTCTGCTTCGATGGCCCAGGTTTAGCCAGTTCAGATCCTGGGTGCAGACCTACGCACCGCTTATCAAGCTGTGCTGTGGCAGGCATCCCACATATAAAGTAGAGGAAGATTGCTATGGATGTTAGCTCAGGGCCAATCTTCTGCAGCAAAAAACAAAACGAGCAGGAGGATTGGTGGCAGATGTTAGCTGAGAGCTAATCTTCCCACTTATCTGTCATGCTTTGAAAAATTACTCACCCAATCAAGAGGCTTAAAGATTTTTACTACATAATAAAATTCCTTTTAAATGAAACACCCTTGAAACTATCATAGTAATATAGTTTTTTTCTAATCATTGTTGTAATTTAAATACTAACAATTTAAAGTAGTTTTCTTCAAATTATAACAATTCATTAAGGTTTTTGTATATGTGCCTTTTAATATTTCAGTCACACTATAGCATTTATAAAAGACATTTTTTTCTTTCTTTCTTTCTTTTTTGCTGAGGAAGATTCACCCTGAGCTAACATCCACTGCCAATCTTCCTCTTTCTGTAATGTGAGCCACTGCCACAGCATGGCTACTGACAGACAAGTGGTGTAGGTCCATGCCCAGGGAAACAAACCTGGGCTGCCAAAGCAGAATATGCTGAACTTAACGACTAGGCCACTGGGGCTGGCCCAAGACATTTTTTTCTTGTTGTTTGTTTTTTGCAGTGCAGATCTTTATACGGGAAGAGGCAGAAAATATGTTAGAGATTAAATTGTGCTCATGTATGGTATGCATTTCTTGTGATTTTTGTGATTAAGATTGTGCTTTGAGAGGCTTGTGTAGGATGAGAGACTGGGGAAAGATCATGGAAGATGGTCCATATCACCTTTTTAAAATCACTTCAATTACCAGAATGGCACCTTCCATCAGAACTATGGTTTCCTGCAGCACCTGCAGCCTGGGGACAAACTATTCTGGGTCAGCCAATTTTGGCGTGACCATCTTTGGAAGACTCCATAAGGATGTGCCTAAGGCTGTCACTGAGCAGTCCACTTGCTTATTTCTCTCCTAGGTTCTACATTTGCATTATTTTGGTTTCAGGTCAATCAGTTCTCAATAACAGGGTAATGTTTTCTGGCTTCTTTGTAGCTTGCTGTCATTTATGTTTCTGAGATTAAAGCACAGAAGTGGCTTTTCTCAGTGAGTGGCCTGTGTATGTTGGGGAGAAGTAGGAGATGGGGAGGCAAGCAGCCATGACTCAATTCATTTGAAACAACGCCAGATGAACTTGAACTCTGAGAATTTACTTAGGATGATGTGGGAAGATAATTTAGACCTGATCTTGGTCTAACAAGAATGAGAAGAGGATGTTTGTTATAAACAATAAGGCTTGCCATTCAGAAATGCCTCTTTAGGAACACTTCTATAGGAACTTGAGGAACTTTCCATTTGTGAGCACTTCTCTGAGACCCCTTAAAAATAGGCAAGCAAACATTTTTTAAAGAAATATAAGAATATGTTTCCAGAGAAAGCACTCAATACAAAGAGAATGTAAATGATAAAAATAATTTTAAGTTGTATAAAACATTTTGAAAAGAGTGCTTATTTGTCTATAAATTGATATTCTTAAACTGGTGGAATATTTTTTATCCTCAGACTTATATAATAAGTCTTGTAATACAATATTATATTACAATATGATATAAATGGTATACATATTTTCCTTTTTCTCTAACATAATATCTCAAGGGACAGACATAATTTTAAGTAACACATGACATTTGAGATTTAACCCTAAATGTGTGAATGCTTCTTTGACTATCAAAGCCTGGATTCTGATCTTAAGAGCAGAGAAAGCATATACAAGAAAAAGAAGAAATTTTTATAAAATTTTTAAGGGAAAGGATTTATGTCCCCCCAAAAGAGTAAGTATTCACTATATGATAACGTTTAGAACTCCCGCCAGGTAAGTAAATCTATATTATCCCAACAGGCAGACCTGCTACAGAGGTTGGAGACAGTGACCCCAAATGTTCTGCCCCTGAGACGTGAAGCAATGACATCAAGTATGGCTAACATATGTCCCATATTAGTTTCTTATTCCCAGTCAAATGAAATCATCTCCTCTAAATCCAAGACCCGTTCATGATAGAATAGTTTTTGCCAATCTCAGGAGCCTTAGGGCCTACATTTATCCAGATGTTTTGATTTTTCCAACAGATGCTTCTCAAAATTTTATTCCTATTTCAATTGCAGCTGCCATTGGAAGTGTTTCCTGAAGATCTCTGGCATATCCTTCTAAGAGTTTCATGGCACAACAGTCAGGCATCCAGGCCTTTCAGTTGTGCTAGTAACATACTCGCACAAAATGCGATGAAATATAGACTGATATAAAGCACCAGAGATGTGAACTATTTTAGTTATAAGAATGTGCGTATATTTATGAAACGTTCATGTGCTTATGTTAGCTCACCTCTACATAGGTGGAATACCATGAAGAATTATAACAAATGCACATTGCAAAAATATCAGTTATACATCTATGAATCTTTCATATTCCAAACGAGAAGTTTGGTTAAGGATCTCACTGCCCAGCCCACTGGACTTTTAATCATTTTCAGCTAGTATCTATTGGTGCTTATAGTCTATCAAAATAATCCTCAGTTTAGGTTTATTTGATGAAGGAAAGTTACCAGCAGCTCATTTTAAAATGTAACATTAATACTTTTAGCATTTCCTCCTAGTGATATCTCAGGCCTGATACAGATAGAGAGTAATCGAATAATCTATTCTTCTCAGATTAGTTTTAAGTACGTTAAGATTTTGCTAATCTAGGCTACATATAATTATGCCCAGGTTTCTAGTTATCCTGGAATTGCTCATGTTTATAATGAAAATTCCAATCATGATATGAACGTTTTTCCCTTCCCAACTGTAGATAGTTTGTATTTTTTTCATTGTTTATGGAAAGCTCAATACTGATTTAGAACTAAGTATGTTTAAATGCTTTCAGCAGTATCAAAAAAATTACTAAGAAGAATCTTAACTTTTGAAAATTTCTAGCAAATATCAAATCACGTGAGATTTTTCTTACTTTTATAGGTCTTTTCAGAAGTGAAGGGCCACATGACCTTAGGATTAACGTAAGCTTCTTCCGTCCTGTTGCCCACTGTATTGCCAAGCAACAAGGATAATGCCTGGCACTTAGAAAGCGCTCAACTAATATCTGCTAAATGGCTGTAATATTAAATTAGTCTTTAAATTACTAACATAAAATCATGTTTAAAAACAGGGTTTATAGAACTAAACTGCAATTTGGACACTGCACACATTTCTTCATCAATCCATTTGTTCAACTAATACGTATGTATGTATATATGTATTTGTCACATCCTTATTATAGACAAGCCAATCACAGTCTCTTCTCTCAAGGCCCTTATACTGTTTGAGGGGAGATAGACAATACTCAAAGAAATCATCAAGCAAGAAAAGATTGGGTGATTAAAGTGCCTTATGATAGATAACGGGGGATAAATAGTGTGGGATCGGTAGTGACTCAGGGTCCACCTTGGTTGAGGGAGGAGGAGAGGCTTTTCTGAGAAAGTGATGTGAAACCAGTGGTTCTCAGGGTGCGTTTGGAGAGGGCGGTGATTTTGCCCCCAGGGGACATTTGGCAAAGTCTGGAGACATTTTTCTCATTACAACTTGGGGGAGTGGAGAGATGTGCTACTGACATATAATAGATAGAGTCTGGGAATACATCAGAATATCCTATAAAACTGGAACCCTCCCCTACAACGAAAAATTAGCCAGACTGAAATGTTCATAGTGCAGAGACTGAGAAATCCTACACGAAGCTAAAATCAATCCGGCAAAAATTAATGAAGCTTGAGCTGCCTGCTGGAAGAGCATCCCAGGCAGAGGACACGGCAATAGCAAATATCCTAAAAGAAGAACATGCTTAATGTGCTTGAGGAATGGGAAGAAGTCTATCTTGAGAAAGTAGGAGAGGCGGACAGGAAGGAGGTGGACACAGCTGGCAGTAAGGGATGTGTGTATATTATGAGCGCAACGGGAAGACAAGGGAGGCCCCTATCCTAGAGCAGAGCATGATCTTCCTGCATCTTTAAAATATCACTTTGAACGCTGCTTGGAGGAAAGAACACAGGCAGAGAGCCACAGAGTTAAGTCAAGAGAAGAAATCATGTCAAGAGAACAGACCACACTGGTCCCTTGTGGGGCATGCTGCTGAAACTGCAGGTATTTTGTGACAGAAACATTTCCGCTTTTTCATTTGCGTTACCTAGGGCCACCATATGCTGAGTTCAATCTAGCACTGAATACGGTGCTAAAAGTTGTACATACTTCATGTAATAGAACCTTTGTAACAATCCTGTGAGGAATATATTACTATCTCAACTAACGAATGAAAAGACTGAGGTCAAAAGAATATGAATAAGTTACCTATCATCACCCAGATAATAAATGGTGGAGCTCAGATTCAAACTCATGCCTGCATTTCTTCATTCCATGTTCTAAAACACTATACCGTATGTGAACTTCTAAGGGAGTTAAGCATAGGCAAGAGTAATATATTGCATAGCAAGAAATCCTAGATTTGTTTAGATGACATTTTGGTCACAACCAAATGACACATAATAAGAATTTTTAGGGTTTTAGTTCTTTATTCAGTCATACAGACACTGAGCAAATCTGTATTTTATGGTAATCATTGGGTCTTCAAGCTCTCCAGAAGTTTCCCTTTTTATGTATCTCGAGTAGTACAGGTATTGCTTTCAAGTAGCTGTTACTTTTGATAGCACATCTTTGATCACTTTTGCTCCCCCAATATTACCTCTCAGTTGGCCATCCCTTTAAGTAGCTACAGCTCATTGGAATGGTCTGCCCTTTGTGAGTACAAAATAGAGCTCGATCCTGACAGTGCCTCATTTCCAGGTTTGAATAATTACAAGATGTTCCCCTAGGAACAGGGAAGGGAGAATCAGAGGAAGCCCGCCCACTGCCATACATAAAATGTTATTTTTTCTTGTTAAATAAGAAGGAGTCAGTATCTTCTGACCATCTTTTATCTCCAGATATTACCCTTGCCATCCCTGAACACCATCTTGCTCTCCGTACACCAACTGTACCTTACCCTTTTTTTAGAATAGCTTTCATGGCTTTTATTTTATTTATGTTCACGAGTCTTATTCCCAGTGTCTGTGCGACCTGGCCAGCATTTATGCATTTGTTGAGATCCTATTTCACCATGTCTGCCTGAAGTTCTAATAAGTAAACAGGAATCCTAGTGGCCTCCTGATATTGAAAATTGCTAGCAAGATGTATGAAAATTAGATCCTCTCTATGATCTGTATCTGACTAGTGATAACCACTGAAAAATAGTATGCATGTTAAAATTGTTAGTCATTAAAATATAGGATAACATTAGTCAATAAAATTCAATCACATTCCAACCCTTTCCATTTCTATAGCTGTTGATACTATAATAATAAATATTTTCATTGTTATTCAAGAAACCCATATGATACAGGTGACTATAAATATTCTAGACACTATGAAATCTGTTTCTGATGTTGCGATATTTACTGCACATAAGATTTGGGGAAAGTCTCTAAAACTTACCCGATCTGTTTCCTCTTTTTGTTTTTGTTTTGAGACATATACCTAACTATACCACAGAGCTGTTGTGATCACTGAAAGTGATAACATAGTTGAAAGTGGCTTGAAAGCTACAAAAATAAAAACCAGATTATTCTCATATAAAAGTGGAAAATATCTTCACATTTTCAGATGACCTATTTGCAGCTAAGTCAAAGCAAAGTGCATGTATTTGTAGATGCTATATATTTAACATTTGTGACATAAATACCATCCAGTCTGAAAAGACAAAAGAGATCACCTTCAACAATAAACATCCTCACCTAGCGGAGATCAAGTTCTATTCCAACTAGTTTGGCACCTGTGGTTATCTTTGTGTTTGATGATGACATTCTATTGTAAGCATCAAAGTTTTACAGGAATGAAGGAGGAAAAAAAAATCAGACATTGGTTTACCTGACACTGCGGCATGTATAAATAAGCTAAACTCCCAGTCTCTAATAAAAAGGCTGATGCTTTGTTCTCAGAAGCATTCACGACAAAGTTCCTCGCTTTCTCCAATGCTGAAATGGATGGAGGATTGTGGAGGAAAATAAGATTAAAGGCCTTTATTTCTATATTGTTAAATTATAGCAGCCTGAGCATATCGTTTGTTTGTCATTTAATTGAGAAGTTCATTCAATGGAAGTGGTGCCCAAATTCACCTTGACACCTGATTCGTCATGGAAGATAAAAACCTAACATTGTTTGGATCAGTTTTAAGAACCTGGCTAAAGAGGATTTCGGTCATATCTTTTTTGATCCTTCCCTGTTTGCAAAATTATACTTCACTATAGTTCAGTGAGTAATGATGATGACATCTGAAAGTTCTTCCCTAACAAACCTGATTATCTAGTGTTTCCCAAAGGAATCCCTTTGAAGTTGCATCATGTAGAGCGTGGCTAGCAAAGGTTAAACACATGAAGAAAATTCTTAACATTTTTGCAACTGGAAAAGACAACTTGATGCAAAATTTTGTACCAAGATCACTAAGACTAGAAAAGCAATGGAATCATTTGGTAACTCTTGTTGCTATTTTTTAAAAATGAAATTTCTTATTTCTTTATCTAATGCTGACAGAGTGCTAAGTAGCTTAGTTCTTCTGTCTTCACTTATCAAACTGTTGAATTCAATAGGTACAAATCCATTGCCTATGGAATGGTCGAGATTTTTGGACCTAGGCTTATGATACAACATGGGAACGTGCCACTGTATCTCTTTAACATCTGCATTTATGTGTTGTGGACCAACGGATTTAGCAAAGGCCATTTCAGTGCTGTAATTGACAGAGCTTGTCAATGCCAGCTGCATAAGACATTATAAAATAATTATGACCCATCCTAATTTAGAGCTATCTGGCTTAGTGAATTTAGGTATGGCTAAAAGAATATGTTCCATAAAAGCACTTGCCAATTTATTTAAGACACTCAACTTACAGTGCCAGTTTTAAAGCATTTTAATATAGAGTATATAATAGAAACTTTTCAGTCATCCATGAGGTAACCGGTGGATGCAGAAACCTAGACTCAGAGAGTTGCAAAGTTATGAGCCTAGAAAAAAATATAGCAGCAGTCACTCTTCCCGTTCGATTTAATTTCCGTAAGTTTGAGTTGTTTATTTTCCCTCAGAGTGTTATGACTGAGGATTTTTCTTTCTTAATATTTACCTCCACATAAAAACTATACTTTCCTCTCCACCCCAATTGGGGCAACTTTTTTTTTTTTTTTTTTTTTTTTTTACGTTTCCATCCACATCTCCTTCCTTCCACTCCTTACTTTTGTTTCCCGGAGGCCATATCTGGAATGTCCTACTGAAACCCTGGAGTCCTGGGCTAGATTCAGCTGCAGTCTGGTCACACCCCTCATTAAGCATCAGTTTCTGCACTTAGGGGATGTGGCTAATAACCTCACCTCAGAGGGTTGTTGTGAGGGTGAAAGGAGTTAACAAAAGTAGATACCTCACAGGTAGATTGCAGAAGGTTTGACAAAAATATCGCTCCTTACACTGACATGCAGAACTTACGTATCATTTAAATGTTACTTGCCAAAAGGTTTAGTTGCTTCTTATGTAAATATCCTACATTACCAGGTGGATTATACGCTCAGAGATTGTACACATATTCCGCATCCTTCACCTGTCTAAAAAGCTATTTGTATACAGGAGATAAATAAATGAATGGATAGATGAATGGGTGAACGAATGAATATTCTCACTTTTAGTCTTCATCCTAACAGTGATTTCAATGTGGAAGACAATCGGTGCACGTTTATTGGTCCATCCATTTTAGGAAAAGAAATACAGAGATGAACTGTGTGTAGGAGCTACATGATCAAGTAAAAGAAACTTCCTGTTGGGGCTGACGGGGAAATGAATACCTGGGAAGATTTGGGATAATTTGAACCAAGTAGATATTTTAACCCTCTCACTTCACACTCTATTCCAGACAAATTAGCTGTTGAACCAATTTAAAACATCAGCAAAAACAATTCCCTAAATAACAGTCTCAACCAGGTTTTTCCTGGCCAAAAGTGTCTGCTTTTATATATCTTATAAATAGAGGAAAATTTTTAAAATTCAGCATTTCAAATTTGCAATGCAAATTCATATTCTCTTCAATTTTATTTCCTCTTCATTTTACATAAGACAGATTTATAGCCTGATTATTAATATAGTAAAGAAACAGTAGGAAGAATCGTTTTTCTCCCTGAAAACACAAACTCAGGATGCCTATGTGTTGGTTTTCCTTCCATCTATTGCATGCTTTGCATAAAGTCCCCTTTCTGTTGCCATTTAGGATGTTCCTGAGCCACCTTCCCTACCACCATCTGGTCAATTTGGCATTGTGGTCCCTTCTGTTACTGTCTTGCTCAATGTCTCATGGCAAATAAAATAAAATTTAAAAAAATAAACAATACAGCAGCAGCAGCAACAACAAATAACACCATATCTTCCAAAGGTCAACAGAGAGGATTTTTTGCATTATCCACTGTTGAGGATAATCTTTGCTCCCGATCTCCTCCATTATTAGCGTACATAATTGAGAATTCCCTGCAGGTAACCTGACTTCTCTGCAAAAGAGCCATAAAAATCTCTGGCCCTTAAAGCAATTTCAATGAATGAAATTAATTAAGTAAAAGAATTTGAGGTCCTGGGATGGGAATCATTGCAAAGCGCTTTTAAATTATAGTGCCATGACTGGGTATTGGAGTAAATTCTTTGATCTCCTTTCTCGTTAACAAGAGGATATGATATTTTAAAGGCAATCATTCCATTTTGAAGGTCTGCTGACATCACAAACCATCAGAGCACAGTATGGAAATAGGATACCCGCTTCTCTCTGCTTCCTCTTACTGATTTCATGCAATGACCTTGCAGTTATTAAATATGGGCCAATTTGCACTCTCAGACCTCAGGCAACCTCTTTTTTAAGTGATCACTTACTCCCCAACATTTCTACTAAAATTTGATGCTTAAAGATCACTTAATGGAGGCAACCAATTTATCCCTGTCCTTTGGGTGGTCCCCTGAGGCAGTTTTTGCTGTTTCAATACAATTACGAAACGCTTCCAGGCTCTGTGAACTTGGTTATACAAGAAGGTTATGGCAACAAAGACTGTTTTCTTTGGAAAATTGTTACAAAGTGCTGACCTTCCTTAAGTATACAGCATTCTGAAAAGCCTAAAAGCCCAGATGCTTAGCAATGTGAGAGGCAGTGCCAAATTCTAGAACCAGAGGCATGAGTTAAAGTGCAAGATGCGCTAAACCAAGACAAGAAGGAGGAGACCTTTCTTACAGGAACACTTATTTCATGTCCTGTAGCCTGGATTCAAGCAAAACTCCTTTATTGACTGGGAATCTGTGTTCAGGAGAGTCTGACAAGGAATGGCTTTGAGTCTCATTCGTGAGCAGACTTGGAGCAAAGCCGGGACGTTGTGGAGGACCACAGTTAGAAGCAGGGGCATATTTGATGCCCATAAGGTCCCAGCAGCCTTCGTGTTAAATATGAAGAGCCTGATTCAAACAACTAAGTATACAAGCCAGACAACACAACGGATAAATAAGACAAAAATCATTGGTCATCGCCTCAGCTTTTGTCCATCTTCATTATAGGACGTCCACGTGGAAGTCACTTATTATTTGCTGAAAAAGCCCTGTTTCCTAACCTTGCAGGCAGATGTGAGGGAGGGTGTTCCCTGGGGGCAAGGAGGGTTTGGGAGGGGCAGGGAGGTCAGTGAGAGTCTTCCTCTATGACAGAAGCAATTACTGTGACAGCCAGAGTCTCCCCGCCCTCCCCCTCAAGGGCGAAGCACTTGACACTCTTCTCTAAATCCACAGGGATCTCCTATTTCCACTCAGTTTACTTAGTTCTGTTCTGCCATGCAATGAGGACACATAAATGAATAAGACCATAGACCTCTCCTCGAGACCTGGGCTTTTCATAAAGCACCTTTGCAGAAACAAGTGACCTGGGCAATGCTGCAAGCAACAACGTTAAGGCTAGAAAGTCAATATTTGTGGTGTAGAGACTTCACTATACATGGATTTTACTGGAGTTTTAAAATGTGTTCACGCTAGTTTAGCAAGTGGTTGTGGTGTAACGATAGGACTAGAACTACATCCTGCTAATGTTCCACACTTGACTTAACCATTCCCTTATTAATAGGCATTTACATTAATTTCCTTCTTCTATTTTTATCTTACATTTTATTTTGTATAGCATGAATTGCATCCTCCTCCACTGAGCATTTTTCTTGTGTGGAGTGTTTGTGGGTCGAACGACTAGGACAGTCCAGGAGGTACAAGTGGTAACAGGGGGGTGTTTAACCTTTCCACTGCAAGGACAATAAAATATTTGGAAACAAAAATACAATCCAGCACACTTCGTTTATTTCATTCAACAAATATACTTTGAGTCCATCCTGTGTAGTAGGCATTGTGCTGAAATTCAGAGATTTAACCCTAATCTGGAGAGATTTGTTTCCTACTTCAGGAATCCCACGTTCTAGAATGGTAAGTATACATTCAACCACTAAATTTTGTAAATAGCTATATAATTAAAATCATAATTGTGTTAGAATACAGTAAAGAAAATTAGAGAGGGCACGGTATTTGTTTTAAAGTATTTGAGAAATTGTCAATTAGAAGAGCTAAGAGACTAGGTCTATAGGCCCTTGAAAACAAAAGTAAGTGAAAACATAGACAGAATGTACTGGAAAATAAATGTGGCTCAATGTGAGGAGGAATTGTCAAAGAGTTCTAAAGGTGGGCTGGGATGCTGAAAGAGGAAGTGAGTTTCCTGTCAGTTTAAATGGTCACACCTTCCTCATATCGTACAGGAGACTCAAGCTGCTGGGCAAGCAACCGAAATAAATATTTTTAAAGATCTTTCAACAATCTAACAATATATAAAAACGCACCATTTTTAAGTAAAATAATTTTCAATCAAGTTCTCCTTTTTTTTATTTAAATAAAGCCATATCATGCCTTAGAGAGTCTAGGTCAAAATGAAGCTACCAGATTTTCTTGTATTGAAAACTATTTGGGGGAAAACTACCAGATTTCATTTTGAAATAAACATTGAATTTAATTTCTTTTCTATTTTCAGAGGATTCTAATCATTTCTGTACCTTTCTACCAAATAAGGATATATAAAATAGATTAGTAAACATGAACACTGTTTGTGAATGAAATGTGTTTATAGTTTGATGTTTTCAATGATGTCTCCTGAACTTGCCAAGTGAAAATCTTCTCAGAATTTCTTTTCTCATCATGAGCGAGTGCCCTGAGAATCTGATGGACCCTGATTTCCTGTAGTAAATGAACATGTCCACAGTTGACCTTTTGAGTGTGTAATGCAGGAATCAAATTCCATGTGATTCTATTATGCAGAGGCTGCTAAATGTGTCAAATGATGTGACCATTTTGTGACACAGGATGACTTCAACCACTGATAACCTGAGACTTACAATGCTTATTTCATTTATGATCTATTGATTTTGCTTAAGCAATTATCCAAGACAGAGCCGAATAAGAACTCAGACACCCTCAGATTCTTGCCTAGTTTATCAAGAGGGATTTGCTAGTAGGATGTAATTATACACCATTATATCCTACTGCAAATACAAACATAATCTAAAGAGTTAAGTATCCCTGTACCTTCATTGGACCATGAAATCACCAATGACGTACATATATTGACAGCTTGTGGCCAAATTTGAAAGACTTCATTATTTGAAGATACCATATACCATTTACAGATTCAGCTGGTTCTAATCGTGGTCCAGTACTTGCATTCTGTGAAGTGCTGAAATCACTGGAGACATACAGTGCAATAATGAGAGCAAATGTTGATTGCTCTCTCAATTATTGACTGGTGGGGCACTGGTCCAAGTATTAATGTCTATTAATCGCATTTGATTCTAATAACAATCCTATGCAGAAAGCACTATTAAATTCTCCGTTTGTACAGATGTGAATGCTAAGGCAGACAGAATTTAAATACCTGGCTGAAGGTTACACTCTTATGAGATGGAAGATTCTGGATAAAGTATAGTAAAAAGAATTTGGAGTTCCAGGTGAGAAAACCAGGTTTCATTTCCTTGCTCCCTTGCTTGCTACTTGTGATATGACAGGCAAGTCGTTGAAACTCTCTGACATAGCCTGGGTTAGAGGGAGACTTCCGCCAGCTTGCTCTTTCAAAACTTTTGAATTTTCATATACTTCTTAAAATTACCAAGTAAGCAAAAGTTCAAAAGCAGTATACTTCCTAAGGTCGATATTATAAAATAAAATCAATGACACAACTAAATTTCAAGTGTTTTTCCTTATGTTTTTGTGCTTTTTGAAAAAGTGCCCAGTGAATCACAAAGGTACCTCTGCAGAAGTGCTCTGTAAATTGGAAATCACCTTGCAGATGTCAGCTATTATTGCTATGACTATGACTGTGCTTTCTGTTTAGGGGTTTATGCTAATGAGACATGGTCAAATGTTTTAATCCCTTGGTATTTGAGTAAACATTTGCTGGTATAGTCTCAACTTCAGATTTTTGTGGATGATACCCTATATATGAACAGGAAGCGTTGTCAAGCATTTTTTGTTAACTAACTGATGTATTTCTATTTCTTCCAGGCAATCAAAATTCATCTGCCCCATTAAAGAGAAAGCTAGGAGATTGAACCAACGCCTCCTCAAAGCTTATATTCTGAATCACCTCCTCTGTCACCAGAACACAAGCTACTATTCTACGCAATCATTATCTTAGCGATTTGATTTCAGGATTTAATTTCGGAGTCAGGCAGACATGGAATTAAACATACTTTGGCTATACATGAGCTGTAGGATCTACACAAATTACTTAATCATCCCAACTTCCAATTTATTCATCTATAAGATAAGAAGAAGAACACTGAATTCTCATGGATTATTAGGACTTTGAATGAAAAAATAGTAATAAATTTTTAATATGATTCTTGGCAGTGTCATTACTCAAGAACATCATCCTTAAGGTATCAATATGACATTTTAATTACTCTTTTTTTTTCTGGTTGATATTAGCACATCCCTTAAAAATGGTGTATAAACCCTCCAAGCTTCCAGAAACAGAAGATGAGAAGCCATAGCTACCAAGCTGCCCAGTGGATAATGCTGACAACAGAATATCAGGGTTTTACCTGGAAAATTTGGTTCACTTACTCACTTTAAAAAAATTGTTAGAAAATAAGTAGCAGAAAGCCACTGACAACATTTTATTCTAAATATAATATCTAGCCATGTTTGTAATATTTGGATCTCAGTTGAGTCATAGGCCTGAAATTTAAATTCTAACAAATTTCACAATAGTTTGCATTTATTTCGTGAAACTGAGCTTTTTCTCTAAGGAGAAAAACAAATGTGTAGAAAAATTCCACATAGATTCTAGGACTGATATAATTTCCTATAGAATGTACAAATGGAAATAGTGTTAACTAGCTAAATTCATGGGAACTCAGAAAGTGCTCTGCCAAATGCAAAATATTGAGTAATAGTGCAGTTCATTCCTCTTGCCCCTGAATTTTACAGCAGTCATCTTCAATGGGGACTGAACTTTAGAGTCACCTGGGGAGTTTCTTAACCTCCCCAGACCCAGACCACACCCAAGACCACTTGGAGCAGACATCAATGATTTTTTAAGTTCCCAGATGATTCCAATGTGTACGCATGGGTGAGAATCTAAGACAGTTTCGTTCTTGGTTTTACCTCGAACCTGTTTTAGAATAAGCACATGAGGATAATATTTGTGAGAAACCAAGGTAAAGCACTTTTCAAGAAGAAAGTTCCTAATTGAATATTTTAGAATCAGCCCTTTCAGAAAAGCTTATGTAAAATTCTAAAGGCATTAATTTTTTTTTTAAGAAATAATCGGTGGATAGCAAGGTGATTTCAACACAAATTTCACATGATGTCAGCTTCACCCCATGTGACTACTTTAAAAGATGACAGAATCATCTGCTTCCATTTTTCCACTGATAAAAACCGCATGTCAGAAGTGGGGCCTGATGACTTGAGCCTCATTTAGCCATAAACATGGGAAATGACAGGCAATCCTGATGGATGTTTAAGAAAAGCCAAACAACTATGTGCAGCTTTCTTTGGCCTCCATGCAAATAAACAAGGATTCATTTGTGCTCAGTTGGTATCTGATGGTCCATTTTGGATGCTCTCAAAATGTGAGCAGCACGACGTCCGGCAGCTGCCTCCAGTTAGCTCAGTTGGTTGGAGCACAGTAATAATGAGGCCAAGGTGTAGGTTTGGCCAGTCTGAATTCCTCTGCTCTGTGGCCACAGACTTCACCACGAGCCTCAGCCAGCTGTCCCCAAAATATGCACCCTTGGTCACAAAGTAGACTGCATGAGAAAGTACAGATGAATCAGTTCAGATCTATCACCCCTAGAAAACAACTCAAAGCACATGCCCAACTGACTATAGATGCATTGCATCATCTTCATGCATGATGCATAGCCATCATACTCCATCTCATTGTGATTTCATTGGCAGCCATTTCAGTACATTAAGAGAATGCAGCACCACTTTCTATGCTAATGGTCTACAGGTGGTTTACATGGTACATGTACTATGTACATGCTTTTAGAATATGATTATGAGTAGTAGTTATAATTATGTAGTAAATTTCACTGAAAACACATTATACAAGAATAGAGGAGTGACAGACTATTCACCGAACTTGCTCTTTTTTCCTTCTCCCTTTTTTTTTTTTTGAGGAAGATTAGCCTTCAGCTAACTACTGCCAATACTCCTCTTTTTGCTGAGGCAGACTGGTCCTGAGCTAACATCCATGCCCATCTTCCTCTACTTTATACATGGGACGCCTACCACAGCATGGCTTTTGCCAAGCGATGCCGTGTCCACACCTGGGATCTGAACCAGTGGACCCCAGGCTGCCGAGAAGTGGAATGTGCGAACTTAACTGCTCCGCCACCTGGCCGGCCCCTACTTCTCCCTTTTGTTTACCTGTAGAGGTGAAATGGTTCCAAGACCACATTCCACAAATGAGTCTTGAATTATCTACCAGTGGTAAGCTCGGGAATTTTATCTCCTTAGATCATGATTTTGGTGTGTGTCTTCTTTCATTTTTATGGTTCTCTCTTCACTTTGGCACCTTAGCATTTTGCTAAGTTTAATCATGTGTTGGAGCAACTCAGCTCTTATATTATGGAATTCTCACAAAGCCAATTACATTATAGCTGAGGAATTTGCTAGTACTCAGGGTACAGATTATACTGGTTTACTGGTATTGTTGTAAAAGCCACTTTACGTTAACATTTTCATATCATATAAACTACATGATCAGTGCTCCAGAAGGATATAATCTGGCTTATTCCCAGAGAAGGGAAGAACGAGCAGACAATTTTTAAGACATTACTTCCAGCTGTAATCCACACTGATTTCTAAAGAACTTCAATAAACACAGACATAAACGCACACACACATCTATTTCTAATATAATTTAAGAAAGAAGATTTATGGTGATCTGGATAATACTCCAAAAAACAA
Organism: Equus quagga; assembly: GCF_021613505.1. Lineage (NCBI taxonomy): Eukaryota > Metazoa > Chordata > Mammalia > Perissodactyla > Equidae > Equus > Equus quagga. The sequence goes on from NC_060275.1 coordinate 85,834,270, forward strand.
GTGAAAAATTTATGTTTTATATTTTTTGTTATGCGAGCATATTGGTTCACATTCACAAATTTCCATAATAAAATTCATATCACCAACAAAAAGGAGATTGAATCATTATTATCCATAATTCTACATTAAGAGATAATGACCTTTTTATGGACCTTAACTGTAAAAGGAATTGGGTCTTATTTGTTTTGCCATTTTCCAGAATTTCATTTGCAGAAGATGAGGAAATCCAATTAGGCAGCCTGTTTGTTATTATGCCTGTTTTCCAAAGTTGCCTCTCCACTGAACTTTGTAATTTGGTTTTAATGGGACAAATGCTAGCAACATTAAACTGAAAGATGAGACTATGTGGTGAAAAGTAAGTTTGTGGCTTGGTATATAACTTTAAAATAGCATGCATATAAAATATTTTAAGACTGGTAAAATTTTAAGTCATGGCAAACACAATGAGCTTATCAGAAATGTATTCCCCTTGGTTCAACTTGTAATCTCTTATAGACCCACTTTCATTATTTTCATTTCTCTGAGCAAAATGTTATTGAGTGCCTAAGACATACCATCATTCTGTCATGTGTGGGAAATACAAGTCAATCACGATAAGGTCTCTTCTCTCCATAAGTAGCAATACCCAATGTAAAACAAAATGCAACTTAGCATGCTGAGTTCTACAATAAATGTACAGGAGACAACAGTGCCCCCGGAAGTACTATTGGTCCTGTTACGGAGGTGGAGAAAAGCCCCACAAGCATGACGCTTGAGCTATAACTTCTAAGAATGAATTGTAGGTAGGTATCGAGAACTAGAGTCAAAACTGTACAGTGGTTCAGAGCCAAGACTGTGGATTTGCAAACCTGGATTCAACTCTTGGCTCTTCTATACTTCCTCGCTAGATACTGTCTTTCCATCTTTGCTCTATTGTCACTCATTCTTCCAAAGAGGTGTTCTTTATAACTCTGTTTTCAATGATCACATATTCACAAATGATTTACAAATCTGCATCTCCAACCAAGATCCCTTTGCTGAATTCCACAGCCATACATCCAACTACTCATTACACATTGCCACTTAAATATCCCTTAGGCAATTCAAGTTTAACGTGTCCAAAACTGAAGTTATTGTCATTTCCCAATACACCTGATTATTTTTCTTTTCTTTTCCTCCTTTTTCCTTCACTTGATAAATGAGTCTACCATACAACCAATCACTTAAGCAGGAGACCTGGGACTATTCCAGTAGTTTTCCTTCTTTATTCCTTACCACAGCTCTACTCTCTAGATTCTGTCTACACTCGTCTATCTAATTCTTAGCATTTAAACCTTAGTTGAGATTTGGGGTGGGGAGATAAATTGTTGCAATATCCTCCACTGTTCCTCTACTTTTTTTCCCCACTTCTCAAATTTTCTTTGTTACCTTGTGTGGATATCTACAATAGCATCTGTAGATACGCAGACAAGTTTGCTGCCTCTGGACTGCCCTCAACTCTAGTATCTTCTCTTCACTACTTCCAGAGTTACCTGTGTAAAACATCAATTTTATCATGTCACTCTTCAGATCACAATCCTTCCTATGTCCTTCCAGGTGAAACTTAAACTACTTTCCAAGGCCTATCTTAATTTTGCCCCAACCTCTTCTTCAGCTTTGTCTCTTTATTACTCTTCTACTAAACATCTTCACCCCAGCAAGGTAGAATTAGTTACATTTCTCTAAATAAACCAGTCTCTTGCATTCTTGCCCTCTCTGTCTGTCAGTCTGCCTACCTCTCTCTCCCTCTCTGTCTCTCAGACAGACACACGCACACTCAGAAACACACAAACACATCCACTACATATTTCTGCACCTGTTGTTCCCTCTAAGTGCACTGCACCTGCTATTTTCTCTAAGTACAATATCCTTCCCACAACCTTCTAAATGTGATTAACTCTTCTTTGACCTTCAACACACAGGTCAGTTTTCTGGGCAGCCTTTCTTGTTGGCTTCTGTCCTTTCCTCTTTGAATCAACTGAACCAAGTTCCCCTTCTGCAGTTCATACGTGACTGTAATTATTTCCTTTTCTAATTTCTCTACCAGATTGCAAGCAATTTAAATGCATCACTGGTCTAAATATCTACAGCAATAAACACTGTACTTAGCACATTGCATCAGCTTAATAAACATTTCCTGAAAAGAAGTTCAAGACAACTCACTTTAATTTCCCCAAGTGGACTCGGTGTCTCTCCGTAATATGACCTCTTCTCTTTCTAAGCCTCTTCCTTGGTTCATCTTCCCCCCATCTTCTCTTCTCCAGTGCCACCAGATATTCCTCCTAAACAATATTTCTCTTCTGCAAAGCCTCTGTCATTTACCCTTTGGCAGAGTTTCTCAGATGGGGATGTTTTTGCCCCCTAGGAGACACTTGGAAATACCTAGAGACATTTCTGATTGTCACAACTAGGATGAAAGGGGTGGCATCCAGTGGATAAAGATCAGGGATGCTAGTAAACATCCTACGCTGCAGGGGGACATCCCTCCCCAACAAAGAATTATCAGGTCCAAAATGTCAGTAAGTGCCAAGTTTGAGAAACACTGGTCTATAGTAGATGAACCAACATGTCAGCTCTCAATCTGCATGTCTATGAAACATGCCCTCAAGTAATATGGAAAATACGGGGACTAAAACTTACTACAGCTGGCCAGCTGCCTATCTGCTAGGCTGTAAAAAACAGAGCTAGCACATTGGCCTCAGACTTCAGGATAATCTTGTGTGGTCTAGAAGGAAGAACCACAAAATGGGCACTGGCAGGACACAACACAGAAAGGGCAGATGTCACATAGGCAAAGTACAGAGAACTGCTGCTCTTGACTTTGCAGCCACACCCCAATGGGGCTTCCCATAATAATGTCTTGGACCACAGACAGAAAGGGGTTTCAAATGTTTGTTATACATGAAACAATGACTGTGGCAGGAAGGAATTAATACATCTCCATGACTGTCTCACCAGCGAGCAACTCAGGCACTGTAGAAAATGATGCCAATAGTCTCAGGAATGTAGTTAGAACTGATTTGTTATCATCTGTGTAATTCAAAATTTACTATAGAATTCAGAACCCATGGGATTTTTTGATCTGACTCTGTTTCTCCCTCACCCCCCCTCTTTTTGCTGAAATGGTTTAACGAGGGGCGAAAAACATTAGATTTCATTTTTTAATTTCGCTTCAGCCAACATGAATTTAGTAGTAAATTGGACCACAGGTTTACATGTTAAGTAGCCAGATATTACATTTGGCCTGATTTCTTATGGAGGAAAGAACGGATTCACTGCTTTTACTTACAGAGAGGCAGTGGTGGGCAGCCTGTTCAAAGCTGTGAAAATCATACTCAAGTAATAACCAAGGCATTAGGATATTGTAATAATATAGATGTTTGTTCTTGGAATAGTGTGGTTGTCAAAATTCACACTGCAAAAAAATTGGCAAATGACGTTGTGGGGCAAGCAATGTTACTCTGCAGAAGATTAAGCCTCTTGGGGCTTTTCCAGAGCACCAATTTAATAACATGTGCTTTAAATTTCTATATGTTGTGTTTCCCTGGAAACTAGAAATACTCTAGATTTAACATAAACTGACCCTGTTTGTAGCTTATTTTATTTTTAACAACTCTCAGATAGTCTTTGATTTCAAACAGACTTTTGAAGGTTTTTTTCATTTTTCTGAATGACAATGAGTTACAACATAACTTTTTAAAAACAGTTTCAAAAAGTTAAACTTCATTAATTCAACTTGCTTCACTTCCTAACTTGTGCTAATTTGGAAATCATCCATATATCTAGGTAAACCTTATGTCAGGGGAGCCCCCGAAATGGAAGGATTTAGTCATTTGAACCCCATCTCAAAAGCTAAAAAATATCCATCAACCAATAGTTTGCTGCTTGTCCATTTACAAGAATCCAAGTGACAAGATACCAAAAGGAAAATTGTAAGAACAAAGAACAAGCAGCGCCATCTAATACCAAAAATGGAACAGACCTACAACTTCATCTTGAAGTTCCCAAGTGTTTTTTGATATCAGTCAAAAATCTGTGGCTAACTATGCTTCCTCCTCCTGTTAGCAATTTTTCTGGCAAATGTTGATTTCTCATCATGATGGTACTGCCACTCTCCCCCTCCCCTTCCTCCACCCCCACGTGCTCACATGCCATTGATGGGCTGTCTGCCTACATTGCCTATGATTTTCAGACACTGATAATGCCTTCTGAAGGGGCCATGTGTTTCCACCAACTGCCTTCTCTGTACCCAACAGAGAACTTCCCAGACTTCCTTGGTGCTACCAAAGAGGAAGCTTTGGAGTTCTTATTGAACTAGCTAAATATAGCTCTTTCAATAGACTCTGTCTTTTTCCTTGGAAGAAAGAAATATCTTCCAAAGATTATTGCCTTATTTCCTTTATTGTCTCAATATGAGCAAGGCCAGACTTTCCATAGTTCAGAGGGTTGGATATATGATTTTCCTTAAATGGTCACATTTTGCAACCCTCTAGAGCTCTCCATAACAACTTGCTTAGAATATACAGTGTCGCTCAAAGGAAAAAGTCAAACTCAGCTTTTGCAAGTGATCCTAGGTTTTAGATTATTCCCAAAGGCACTTAGATATATTATGTAAATTGAGTTTCTATGTACACAGCTAGCAAGAGTTAAATATATATGAAATTGTCAACAGTGAGTTTCTAAATATTTTTTCTAGTATGAATTCAAGGTCTCATAAGTCCTTGAGGATAAAATGAATAGCATATTCAAAATTAGGATAAAAGAAATCTTTCATCTTTCCACAAAACTTCCATTTCAGCATCCCACAAAAGATTATTGACTTTGCTTTGTAGATTTGTTACACCTTATTCTGTAACAAAGACCAACTCTAAATTGAAATTCTGTCATATACCTTTACTTAAGCAAATCATTTGAGTTAAACTAATTCATATCCACCATTATTGTCAATTAATCAGATTTCACTCTTGTCTGTAATGATTAAATCTAATTCCCAGTAAAAGAGGGCTAGAGAAAGGCTCAGCCAGGCAGTTCACAGATCAGGATAGACTGTGTGACTCTACCATGTATGTTTATGGGAGATACAAATGATAGCCAGTCCATGATTACGGAGGAAGAAGTGAATTTATATGTCAAACCATGCCCAGGTAGATTATGTCCCACAGGAACACCTAGGCCAAATCCAAGATGCAAAGCAGGAGCATTGATTCAGGAAACTGAGAGCAGAGGTTAAATTATGAAGCAATGCGATGTCTAGACAACTAAGGATATTAAGAAAAGGGGTAAGAGTTTACATATATCCAGCGTAGCAGTAGCTAAGTGAGTGAGAATCTATGAAATAACACAAGAAAGTTAGACATGAGCCAAATAACCACAATAATAAATTTTAGTTTTAATCCAAGTAAATGGAAGTCATAATTCTTTTAATCAAGAGACTAACATGATCTGGCTTACAATTTTAATAGAACATTCTGTTTCCAGTGTAGAAAACAAATTGGGGAGGGGGGACATGATTATAAGCATGAAGATATGCACACCAGTTGTCCAGATGAGAAATAATAGTTGTTTGGACTAGAATAGTGGCAGTGGAAATAAGTGGAGAAAAACTCATGGATTTGAGATATATTTTGGATGTAGATACAAAAGAACTTGCTGAAAGGCTAGTGGATTTGAAGAAAGATGGTGAGAGAAGAGGAAGACTCGCTTTTCTTGCTTGCTCACTTGAATACATGGTGATGGCATTAACTGAGATGCGGGTAATTGGATGAGAAACAGATTTTGTAGGTTAGTGTATTTTGGATATGATAACTTTGAGTCATTCATCAAATAGACAGTTGTATATATAAAAATGGAGTTCAATGAATGATCTGGCCTAGCAATATCAACATAAGACAGGAAAACCGTCAGTATTTGATTGTGTTTAAAGTTAAGAAGCTGGATGATATCACCTAGGGAGAGAGTATAGATGAAAAAAGACTAGAACTTGGGAAAGAAGATTGAGGAACTCCATAAAAAGTTAAAGTTGAAGTAGATATAGGAAGAGTAAGATAAATTGCAAGAGAGATGGAAAGAAGCCTGGGATACAAAAAAAAAACCCCAAAAAAACAGAACTCAATGGTGTTGAGGATGACAAAAAAGATAATGTTTTAAGGAGTTGACTTTAAGTAGTTGACTATGTGTAACAAAAATCAAGGGAGATGAAGACTGAGATATGTTCATTAGAATTGGTAACAGGGTGATTTTGGTAACCTTGAGAAGAGAAATTTCAGTGGTGGCAAAAATGAAAGTAAAAGTAAAATGGGTCAGAATCTGAATGGGAGGTGAGGAAGTGAATATTACGTGTGTAGACCATTTATTTAAGAGACTTGGCTCTGAAGCTAAGCAGACTAACAGACAGTAACTAGAGGGAAAAATGGCATTAAAGGGAAGTTTTTTAAGGATAGAGCACAATGAAATGTTTTAAATACTGACGGGAATAATCCAATAGAAAGGAAAGCAATGTTGACGATGTAGAAAATATAAGAGATGAATATAGGGGCCAAATTCTTGAGAAGTCAAGAAGGGTTGAGAGCCACAGCCAATGGAGGGTACTCATTTGACAGGAGCAGGGGTATTTCTTCTGTTGACTTGAAGGAGGACTTCTGCTGCTTCCATACACCTTCAAGCAGAGAAATAGTTAGTGTTGTGAAAATAAGATAGTTTCCCTCTGCTACAAGTTGTTGAATTAATTTAAAATAAATGATGATATCTTTAAAAAACATACAGTGGAATACCACTCAGCCATAAAAAAGACAAAATTGTGCCATTTGTGACAATCTGGATGAACCTTGAGGGTATTATGCTAAGTGAAATAAGCCAGACAGAGAAAGGCAAGCACTATATGATTTCACTCAAATGTGGAAGATAAACACATGGATAAGAAGAACAGATTGTGGTTGCCAGAGGGGAAGGGGGTTGGGGGAGGTTGAAAGGGGTAAAGGGGCACATATGTATGGTGCCAGACAAAAATCAGACTATTGGTGGTGAGCAAGATGCAGTCTATACAGAAACTGATATATAATTATTTACACCTGAAATTTACACAATGTTATAAGCCAACATTACCTCAATAAAATAATATAAAAAATAAATGATGATATCTAGTTTGTCAATGAAGTACAGGAGTATAGAGATTATTAGTTGAGTATGTATACATGTTTGTCTGGGGAGGGGTTTGACAAAAAAAGGAGAAGGTACGAAATTGTTTGCTTGGAAAGGGAGAGTAAATTTACTGGGGAAAGTTAGCAATCTAAAGTATCCTTTTAAATTTGCAAGTGGTAATTTAAAATAAAATAAGTTAATCCATTTATATTATTTTTACTTCACAATATTCACAAATATAAAGAAGGCAGAAAATTGGATCCAAAGAGAGTTAGAGTGTTCCAGGTAAGTGAACTTAGTGCATTCACAAGTGAATATTACAATAACGGGTCATGGAATAGGACAAACGTGAAGACAAGAGCCAATGATGGCTAATGAAAAAGTGATGAAGTGAGTGGATTGGGTGAGAGGTTTTAATGTGGTGGAAGAATTGTTTCAGTGAGCTGGAAGAAAGTAGTGATCAGATTGGGAAATACTTGAAATTGGGAATTCTAATATGGTGCAGTTACTAGTGATAATGTGATCCAGGGCATGGCTTTGGGAGTGAGTTGGCTACGGCTACTGTAATGAAAGATCACAGCATATGAGACAGGTAAGGAAATGATTTACTGGTGCTGAATGTCTCACTCCTTTGGATGCTAAGATCATCAGGAATATGACAAGGCTGGAGGTACAGAGGAGTATGCGGGCCGTCAGTGAATGAGAGAGAGTGACCAAGAGGCCTAGAGAACAGCCATATGAGGAGTGTTGGATGAAATGAAATTTGAAAGACCTGAGGTTTTGGAAGAAGGAAATGAAATGGTTTCAAAGCAGCAATGGGCAGCAAGGGATCACCTAACACAATACCTGGTCCTAGGGAGGTAAGAAGTAAACAGAACAAATAGGCTTCATTTGAGAAGTCCTTAGGGTAAGTAGCTTAATCTCATTTAGTCAAGGCAAAAAGAAGACATAACAGTTTGGAAGAGAATGAAGACATAGGAAATGTGTTGATCACAGATGCGGTGTTTCAGGAAGCATAGGAAAAGTGTCTGGGAGGGAGAGGAAGGCTGGAGGATGTGTCAGAATTGAGGATGACAATGGCTGCATTAGACTAAGAAACCTCAAGTCAATGTACACCCTGCAAGGTGCTGCCACAGGAGGACCAAGATGTGAGACATAATGCCGTTAGTTCTGATAGATTCCTAGAATATACTGATGCCACTCCAGTTACGTAGGCTTGGAATTGGGTATCTCTACAGTTTCATCACTGGTGCCCTCCCAAGACTATTGATTCTTCTCAGGAAACTTAAATATCTGAACAGCAAATGGTGGTGCTAAGAAGAATTGCACAGTCAGTAATCCATGAGTTCATCAGATGTTCTAGTCATAGCACAGCCTCATTTTCCACTCTAATGCAGATATCTTTTTACTCATCTGATATCAGGTCAGACATCCTATCTCAATGAACTACACATCTTCCAATTTGTGGCACGAGACGTAGGTAGAAACCAATTTCATTGAGGCTGTGGCTTGCAGGCAGCAAAGGATTTTATGACAAATGGTTGACTCATACAAGCGCTCAGGAAAATTTCATATCTCTGGTCAGAAATCTCTCTTTTGTTTACTTTAACACAGAGTCAGAATGTCTCTTCACTTGAATCAGCAGCAAAGAGAAACCGACATCAAACCACGTAGATGGTACTGTTTGAACTGGGTCTTAAAACATGAAAAAGAGCTCTGAAAATATAAGGGAAGGCGGACTCAGTGTTTGCAAACTTATGGGTGCCTGAAAAAAATATGATATATTCGGAAACAAACTGTAAAGTTCAGTGTGGTCATAGTGAGGGATCTGTGTGTGTGTCTATGTATGTGTGTTGGGAAATAGGAAAGATATGCGGAGACGAGAGTTACCAGACCAAAAATGAATTCTCTTAGGTTACTTCTATCAAGTCAACTGGTTTGACTTTGTAAAAAACCAATTCATCATCTGATTATACTGACAAGTTGAGTGAATTAGAATGGTAAAACTAATTGAGAATAAAGACATAAACATAATTGGACTAACTCATATTATGTCTCCTTTACTTAGCTTTAATCTTTTTATGGAAAAAAAAAGAAAGCGACACATTCTGCTTCTTTTCAGTTTTTTGCAATTTGTACTATACTTCTTGGCTTTAGCCTTGATGTGTAAGATTAGAGATCTGAGCTGGGTAAATCTCTACAATCTACGCAACTGTTTTTACTGAGTTGAGTAGTCAGTTCAAATACACACATACACATTTTTAATTACACATGTATTGTTAATCAAACCAGTTATTTAACCTCTTATTTTGGTAAAATTCCTCTAATTGAATTACCTAGGTCATTATCTGAGATAATGGGTAATGAAATTAGGACAAGTTTTACAAAAGAAATCTCAAATACTTCGACCTTTGATTTTCACAAGTTTGGATAATTTATACTTTGATTTTTTACCATAGAGGTGTTTTAGAGTGCCACTAAAGAACTACCAAACACCTTCATATTTACTTCCTTCTTACTCGTGTTTTTTAGTACATTAAAAATTAGTGATTCTAACATTTTAAAATATTTAAGACCTAAATTTAATGTTAAAATAAGAAAGATTTCTTTAGAATTGAGTAGATATATTTAAACAGTAGTGTTTTTTTCTCTCAAAATGTAAATAAAACATGTATCTAAAATTATATCAAGAATTCTAAACTTTCTCATTTTTCTGTGAAGAAATGGCACACTAACATGGTCTTAAAAATAATTCTGGAAACTCGTTTTTCTAAACAACTCCAGCATAGCTGAAAAAGCAGAAGCATGAGATCTGAGAAGGGATAGGAAAATAAGATGGAAAAGCACGATGCATTTGAAGGCTGTGGTTGTGAGTAGATTTGTGACAGGAGAAGGTGAAAAATCAGGGCCTCATGCCAACAAAACTTGCAAAATAGACCCAAATTTAGGACGAGAGGCAAAGAGGGAACCTAGGGCAGTCCTGTGCTCACTCCTCCCAGCAACCCAAATGCCAAAGGACCACAAATGAACAGAGCACACACTACTATTGGCTGGCCTTGTGGCTGGGGAGAAGGTTACTTAACCCTCCAAGCACCTCTATTCTTATGTCTATAAATGAGAAAATAACACAACCTGATTTTTTAGTAAAATGTGAAGAGTAAATAATATAATTCATTAAAGTGGATCCATGGTAAATGGCATGTAAATTCTCAGCACCTATTAGAGTTATAATATTATTATTGTTATTTTTATTACACAATGTAGGAGGGCAGCATCAAAGTGAGAAGGGATAGTAAGTCTATTCTTATGCAAATAAAGAAAAATAACTCTTCCTGTATTTGTTACAGCTGCCTTAACAAAGTACCACAAACAGGGTAGCATAAGCAACAGAAACTTATTCTCACAGTTCTGATGACTAGAAGTCCGAGATCAAGGTGTTGGCATGGTTCTTTCCTTCTGAGGACCATGAGGAAGAATCTGCTCCATGCCTCACCCAAGCATCTCGTGGTTTGCTGGCAATCTTTGTGGTTCCTTGTCTGGTCTTGTAGTGGCACCACCCTGATCTCTGCTTTCATCTCCACATGTATTCTCCCGGTGTGTGTCTGTGTTCAAATATCCCATTTGTGTAAAGACACCATTGATATTAGTTTGCGGCCCACCTTACTCCAGTATGACCTCATCTTAACTAATTACGTCTGCAAAGACTCTATTTCCAAATAAGGTCACGTTCTGAGGTCCTGGGGGTTAGAACTTCAACAAATGTATTTTGAGGAGACACAATTCAACCCATCACACCTCCCTGTAAAGCACTCTTTCTAGATGGTTCCATCTTCTCATACAGTCCTTATTACATTCTATTCTTTGTACGGCTTCTTTCCATTTTCTAGTGGCTGGGTCTCCTTCCTTCTGGGATCATAGGTTACACCAATAAGGCAAAAAAAAAAAAAAAATATATATATATGGAATGAAACTGTTTTCTGAAACAGGGAAGCAGGAAACTGCTTTCATCAAAAGGTGGTGAGGCTCCATGCAAAGTCTAGGAGATAGAGAGTATCTACATTGTCCACATCATTGGTTCTTAACTTCTTTGAAAGTTTACTGAGCATTGCCTAGGTTTGGAGGCTAGAAGTACATTTAACATTCTATAATTATCAATTATTAAATAATTTACATTGACAGGGAGAGTTGTTGCTCTAGATCATCACTAACTAACAGAACTTTCTGGAATACTGGAGAGGTTTTCTATCTGCACTGTCTAATACAGTAGCTATTAGGCACTTGAAATATGGCTAGTGCCACTGAGGAACTGAATTAAGTTTTATTTCATCTCAATTAATTTAAATTTAAATTTCCACACATGTCTAGTAGACAGCTTTAAATGATTGTGAATATGGGCCTAATCAGTAATTTCATTTTATTGATCTGATCTAATGCAAAGGAATAGGATGAGTTATGTGATTGAAAAAGGAAAGCCAGAAAACAAACGTACCAAGAGAAGGAAGAATAGAGAAAAACAAAGGAGATGATTTCAAGAAAACAGATAAAAAGAAAAAATCCAATGACTTTCAGAGATTTCTTGATAAAAATTAAAATTCTTATAATTTGGCTAAGGTCAGGGAATTCCTCATGTTCTTTGTGATTCTTGGAATAATTCCTAATGATTAGGAAACCGCTGCCCTAGTAACAACAACTTAGTGCTTGGGCTCTACACAGGAAGTACTGTCCCAATCACACATGGAACCCCTGAAAAGAAAGTATTTACAGTCATTAGGATGCCCAAATGAGAGTCCGTTAGGGCGCAGGATGACAGTACCTCCAACATGACCTCCTGGCTGGCTAGTAAGTTAGGGTTCTCAGTTCAATTTGAAAAATTGAGTCTGGTCCTTATTCTTGGAGGGACTACCTGGGGTCCAATCCCAATTTTCCAGAATAGGTCTATCCCTCCTTTAGTTCTAATCATTACCCAGGAAGCAGTGGAGAGGAGATGATTCTTTTCAGAGGTCAGTAATATTCAGTGACAAAACTGTCTTATTCACGTGTGTGTACCAGGAAGAGGTGAGGGAGGTAGAACCTGATAATTTTTTAATATATTTTTGAGGAACCCTTTTTAATGCTTAATAATAGGTGATGCCTCTGGATGGTTGGAAGCATGGAAGGTACAACGAATATCACGACAGTCATCCCACTGTTGAGTGGCTTTTGCACTACAAGGTGCACAATTGTCAGATCTCTAACTGTCCCGAAAGTTGAAAGTGACATAGATTACTTTCAAGGGCCACAATGTTGTTACTAGTGTTTACTGATCAAACTGGAAGAGCAACCTCATAACCTGAAAAAACCTCAACAGTGTTGAGGCACCTTGGAGAGCCCAGAGGGAGCTCAGAGTTCAGCCTGTCTTCCAGAAGTGGAAGGCCCCCCATGCTCTCTCACCACAAGACAAATGGGTAAATTTTTGATAGGAATCACAGGGTGGCATACAGTGGTAGCTTCTGAATCAGAAAGATAGGGACTCTCTAGTGTTTCTTTTTCAATTTGTCATGGTGATTTTTGTTTCATCTTTTTGTGCCTTTGTTTTTTGGTACTTAACGGCATACTTCCTCAGGCACAGGGATGTTCGCATCATGAGTTTAGACCATCTCAGGTGCCTAAGGACCCTGCTCTGACAGTGGGGCATGCATGTGACTGCTGTGTTTCTCTCCCACCAGTTGCCAGACAAAAGTGTTGTGCCCTGGTTGAGGGCGGGGGAGTGAAGCCAGATATTTCCTCTTCCCACAGGTTGCCGACCCAACCCACAGTGGATGTGTGACCCCCAAAGGTATTGCAGCCCCTGTGCAGGATGTGCTAAATACCTAAATAGGGGTTGGGTGAGAGGCTTGTTTCCGCTAGTCTCCACCTGACGCAGCATCATACCGGCAGCCTGGAGCCTGGATCCCCACCAGCAGTGGAAGGGGTCAGAAATCACTGAGCTGGGTGGTGGGGCTGAGCACTCCAGGGGATGGGGAAGCCAGTGGCCAACAACCAGTCCATGTGAGTCAGAGACACAGGAAGAGGTGGGATCATTTGTGAGCTAAGGCTCTACATAATCTGTCATCTCATCAGAATTCCATTACTTTAAAACACAAACTCAGAGACAAAATTATCAAGTATTTGAAGACAGTGACCACAGAGCATTAAACCTCAAGCAAAAGGCCCCTCAGAGAAGTGGTTGCAGCTCCAGGGCACTGGCTCAGCATAACGGTTACCTGAGCTCTAGAAACACAACCTCCCTCCTGTCGGCTTTTGTAATGACTTCCCTTACTCGGGATTACTTTGTCTGGGTTCACTTACTCCTCTATATCCTTTATTTATTTTATTTTTTATTATTTTTGGGGTCATATTAACTTATGACATTGTGTAAATTTCAGGTGTACATGACTATATTTCAGTTTCCGTATAGACCGTATCATGTTCACCACCAATGGTCCAGTTTTTATCCATCACCATACATATATGCCCCTTTAACCCTCCCCCCAGTTCCCTTCTGGCAAATACTCTGGCAAATACTATTCACTCTTTATAAAATTCAGACCCCTAAGAGAAAAGAATTTGCTTGAGGTCACAGCTATAGTTAATAGTAAAGAAATACATTCAGTGGAAGTCTTCTTAAAGTGGGAGTCAAATATATTTCAAGTGTTATATGCAAGTCTAGGATCCATGTTAAGAATGGAAATGAAGTATCTGATTTGACTCCTTGAACTTATTACGGGATTTCATTCAGCAATGTCTAAAATAAAACAGCACAACTTCACACTGAGCAATTTCACACTGAATCATTTCACAAGAAATATGTCAGAGTTTTGGTGTTCAAACTCGCATCTAAAATATTTGGACCTCCTACATTTGTTGATTATTTTCTTAATGAAAATTTGGACAATCCAGTAACTCTGAATAATGTCCTAAAGCACTAAACATTGCACAATGGAGACAAGACATGCCATTCTCACGTTAGAAGGGACTGAAGCCATTCGTTTCCATTCTTATGAGACACAAAACAGGGGTGCAGAAACAGTGAAGCACAGATTGCAGGTTAAATGCAGCATTTTCCTTTACATTTCTCTCCCTTGACTGTGAACTTACACTGGAGAGGCCACATTAGATTGGGTTGATTGATGTTAAACTTCAAAACAACCTCTCATGCCTAGTGCTTCTTTCTAATTAAGTGTTGGAACTCACATTGTTGTTCCACAGCTACTCTGTGGGTCAGAGCATTTGGCTTCATCTTACCCAGAGCCCCAAACGGAGCAATTGTTCCATTGAGCATGTGGGACTGCATTGGCATGAATAACTTCCATAACTTTTCATCAATTATCAGGAGGAAAAACAGGATATATATTTTTAATGGTTAGGAAACACAATTCTTTACCTGATAACTGAAATGGACCAAATATTCTGGGAAAAAGCAAATAAAATATAAACATTTCCCAGAGAGCCAAAAGGGTCATTTTATTCCTGGATGTTAATTAACCATGAAAGCCTTGACTACTAAAGGAATTAAAGATATAGTCTACGTTATAAGAGGCTCTTTCTTAGGTAATTATGATATTTCACATTGTTTTTTCTTCAATACAATCGACAGCGACTTGGGCTCTCACCCTTTTTCTGGGCTCTCAGGTTTGTCTTGCAGCACCTCCCGTTGGATGAAGAATAAGGCAAAATGATACACACAAGGTAAGATAAAGTGATATTCATGAGTGAATACAGACATCAAGGATGATGGGCTAAGCTCCTCAGGACTAAGCAAAGACACACATTCAGATGTACTGCTGGGAAACTGAAATTCTGTAATTAGAAAATTAGGAGTGTCACAAAGTTCACGAAAACTTTTCTACTACTTCCCTTGCAGGGCATCACTTTGTTCCAAGGGACAGCCTTTCAAGGATAACACTGTATTGAAATACTGGGAAGAGAGGAAATGCTCCTGAATTCTGCGCTCTTATTAAGCTCTGTATCACCTCAGCATCAAAATTGTTATCACGTGATTCTTCAGGGTGAAGACCAGCTATTCCCTCCCTAGTGTCACCACTCAGGGACAGGATCTTCTTCCAGTGGTTTCAATATTATAAGCATATATGTATATGTGTGAAATATTTTTAAATTGTGAGATGTGCCACACACATAGAGTGCCACATAAAACCTGTAAGTATATAGTTCAAGGAATAAATATAAAGTGAACACTCATATAATCACTACCCATATTAAGATGCAGAGCTTTTCTAGCCCCTAGCCCTGCTGTGTGCCCTTCCCTGACCAGAATTTCATCCTTTCCCCTAAAGTAACCATTATTCTTGTCTTCCTTTTTTCTTTAAATTTTCACCTCCTACACATAGATATTCTAATAATATAGTTTATTTTTTATTTTGGTTTTGAACTTTTTAAAAGAATTTTTGTGTGTGTGTGAGGAAGATTGACATTGAGCTAACATGTCTTGTCAATCTTCCTCTTTGCTTGAGGAAGATTGTCGCCGAACTAAGATCTGTGCCAATCTTCCTCTATTTTATGTGGATGCTGCCACAGTGTGGCTTGACGAGCTGTGACAGGTCTGCACCTGGGATCCGAACCTGCAAATCCAGGCTGCCAAAGCAGAGCGTGCAAACTTAACCACTACACCACCAGGCCAGTCCAGTTTTGAACTTTTAGAAAATAAAATCACACTATATATGTTTCTATTCTTCTTTGTAACATACTGTAAGCTAAATGTATGCCTGTATATTGCCATTGGGGATATAATGGAATAGTTAGTAGTGGACTTGCTCTCTATGATAAACAACTAGAAAACTACACAAAATACGTGAAACAGGTCCTTCCAGGCATTCTACAACAGGCCATACAGGACTGTGGTCCCTGAGAGAAGAGGTACAAACAAAGTGAGCCCTATAAATGCTTCAGATTTCTGCCTATAGGTGCTTTCTGGACTGTGAGAAAGTAGGGAGACCCCAGGCAGAGCAAGCTAGTCTCGTTGCAGAAGATCAGAAAGGAGAGTGCTCTGCAGAGAAAGAGTTCCGGGAATCTGCATCACTCCTTTGAGTCGACAGGAGAACATTAAGCTGTGCTTGTGTAGGATGAAACTCCACTAGGCCAGGCAAAAGATAACTGTCAGAGAAGAATAACTACTGGGAGCTGTAGGCTAAGCAACTCCAATAACTAACATTGGCTAGGAGATGTCTGTCTAGCCAAAGTGAAACAAACTTGTGAAACATACAGGGTACATAACAGTGCTCCCAGTAGGGTCTAGCTTTAGTGGTAGAGCTAAACTAGCTTTAGAGTAAAGGCTATTCTAGACACGCCAGCCCCTGACAAAGTTTAAAAGCAAACTTCAAAAGGCTCAAGCTTATCTGCAACTAATTTAATTGCCTGTCAAAACAAACGTCAGTACTCTAAAGGAAAACAATACGAGACTCAACAACATAGTACTCATGATGTTAGGATCTCATAAATGCACGTGTAAAAGTAGGAAAAATGATTGCTATAAATAGTAGAAATATCTGTCAACAGAAACAGGTTCAGAAATATTAGAGATAATGGAATTAGCAGACAAGGGCTTTCAAATACCTATTTCACATACGCCTAAGAATTTAAAGGAAAGCTTGAACATAATGAAGAAATAAATGGAAGACGTTTTTTAAAAAACACAATGAGATTTCCAGAGATAAAAAATTGAAAGGAGAGAGAGACATATCCACAATTATCATTGGATATTTCAACATTCCTCTCTCAGGAAGTAAAAAAATGAGGAGACACAAAAGTTAGTAAGAAAATTGAACAACAGTGCTAACAATTTGGCCTAATTGGCACTTGTAGAACACTGCACATGTCAATGTTGAAAAATACACTCTTTTCAAGAGCACATGAAATATTCACCAATATAGACTATATGGTAGAATAAAACAAGTATCAATAAATTTAAAAGCTGAAATAATACAGAGTAGTACTATGCATTCGTATACATAGTATTAGTACTAGTATAATGTATTATACTAATTATTAGTATTCGTATTAGTATAATAGCATTAGTATTAGTATAATGAATCTTTTCAGAAATCAATTTTTAAACAGTCAGGAAACCCTAAAATATTTCAAAATTAAATAATACACTTCTAAATAATTGATAAGTCAAAAAAAGAAATCACAAGAGAACTAGAAAACATTTTTAATTGAATTGCAATGGAAGAAAAACAGGTACCAAAATTCAGGGAGTGTAGCTAAAGTGCTATTTAGAGTGAATTTTATAGATTTCAATGTATATATTAAAAAAGAAAAAACATTTAAATCGGTTGTCTAAGCTTCAAGATCAAGGAGCTGAAGAGAAAATTAAAGCCAAAGTGAGTAGAAAGAAAGAGGTAACAGAGCGGAAATTAAGAAAATTGAAAAAGAAAAAAGAAAATCAATGAAACCAGAAGCTGACTCTTTGAAAACTCGGTAAGAGTTTTAAATCCTTAGCTAAAATGATAAATAAAACAAAAGAGAGACACCCGGAACTACCAACATCAGGAATGAAAGAAAGATTATTACCACAGATCCTAGAGATATTTAAAAGATAATAAGGTAATATAATAAACAATTTTATGGCAATAAATCCAAGTTAACATGGACAAATTCCTTGAGAGAGACTAATTTCCAAAATGACACAGAATATATCAAAAAAATCTAAATAGCCTTAGAGCTATTAAAGAAATAAAATTTGCAAGTAAAAATCTCCCCTTAAAGAAAATTTCACACTCTTATGGCTTCGTAGAAAATTTTATCAGACTTTTAATATAAAAAATAAATACCAATTTAACACAAATCCTTTGAGAATATAAAGGAAGCTGAAATGCTTCCAAATTTATTTTATCAAGACAACACTGTCCTGAACTCTAATCCAGGAAAGATGTAACAAGAAAAGAAAATTACAAAGATTCCTCTTGAATATAATCACAAAGGTGATCTTAGGTGATTAGGTGCACTAATCATAAAATATTAGCACACTGTCTTCAACGTTATATAAAAAGGACAAAGTGGAGTTTATCCCAGAAATGCAAGAATGGCTTGTCATTCAACAATCAATCAAAGTAATTCACTATATTAGCAAAATAACTAAGTTGCTTGTGAACATCTTAATGTACACAGAAAAAACGTGACAAAATTTAACATCCATTTCTAATAAAAACTCTCAGCAAATTGGGAATAATAGCAAACTTCCTCAATATGATAATGGCATCTACTAAAACCTACATGTGACATGTAATTAATGGTGAAAGAATTAACACTTTTTCTTTAAGATTAGGAACAAGTAAGTCTACCTACCCCGACCATCGCTATTCAGTATTATACTGGAGGTCCTGCCCAGTGCAACAAGGCAAGAAAAAGAAATTAAAATATAGACAGATGGATAGATAGATAGAATTAGAAATAGATTGCAACTCAAGAAATAAAATGCCCTTTATTCATAGACAGTATAATTATAGATGTAGAACATCTTAAGTATCTACAAACATCCTAATACAAGTAATATGTTAAATTAAGAAATAAATGAAATAATATACTATAGTCATGTATTAGAAGGCTCAATATTTTTAAACTCTCTGTTCTCCCCTAATTCAACACATTGTCATCAAAATACCATCAGGTTATTTTTTGTAGAAATTGAGAGAGGATCACAAAATTTATATGTAAATGCAAAAGACCTCAAATAGTCAAAACAATTTTTTTTAAAAGGACAAATTTAGAGAAATTTTATTTAAAGACATACCATGAAAGTACAGTAGTCAGGATAGTATAGAATTAGCATGAGGATAGATATATAGACCAATGGAGTAGAAGAGAAAGCCCGGAAATAGACCTATACATATATAACCAATAGATTTTTGACAAAGGTGCTGTGGTAGTTCTAAGTTTAAAGGATAGTCTTTTCAACGAATGATACTGAAACAAGTGGATCTCCATAGACCAAAACTTAACCCTATATCACACCATATACAAAAGATAACTTGAAATGTAGGTGCTAAAACTACAAAACTTCTAGAAGAAAACATAACAGAAAATATTTGTGACCCTGGAGTAGGTAAATAGTTTTTTAATAGGACACTAAAAGCACTAGTGATTCTAAAAAGGGATAAATTTAACTTTATTACAATTAAAAAGTTTGCTCTTTTAAAGACACTATTAAAAAATCAAAAGATACCATGAACTGAAGTGAATTCTTTACAATACTTATATCTTAGAATGTGTGAAGAATTTCCAACAAAATAATAGGAGTATGAATAACCCACAAAAAAGATATTTGAACAGACACTTCACCAAAGAAAATATACAAATAAAGCTCATGAAAACATACCCAATATTATTATTTACGAGGGATATGTGAATTTAAACTACAATGAGTTACAATTGCACACCTACTTGAATGACTAAAATTATAAAGACTGTAAACACCAAGTGTTAGTGAGGATGTGGAGCAATTTAAATTCTTAGACATGGCTGTTGGGAATGCAAAGTGGCATAACCACTCTGGAAAACAATCTGGTAGTATCTTGAGTAGTGTGAAATTTACTTATCATGTGATCCAGCAATTCCTCTCTTAGGTATTTACCCTAAGAAGTGAAAACATATGTCCACAAAAAGATATGTGTCTACACTCATAATAGCTTTATTCATAATACTATATAGCTGGTAGCAACACAAACACACACCAAAAAGAGAATCTCTAAGCAAGTTGCGCAATCGTCATACAATGAAATTACTACTACTAATATACATGATGTGGATGAAGCTCAAAAACATTATACTGAGTAAAAGAAGTCAGTCACAAAACATAACATACTGGATGGTTTTATTCAAATGAAATCTAGAAGAGGTAAATTTCATCTATAACATAAAGCAGATCAGTGATTACCTGGGATCAGGGATAAGGGAGTAGGATTGAGTGCAAAGAGGAATAAGGGGCCTTTCGGGCATGATGGCCACGTGCCATATGTTTATCAGGGTGGTGTTTATATAGACCTATGTTCTTCAAAACTCATGGAGCCATACACTTAATACAGGTGCATTTTATTTTATCAACTTTATACCTTAATGAAGCTAACGTAAAAAAGTTTTTAAAATGTTCTAATCAATAAATTAAGAAAATAACAATCCAGAAACGTTTTTCAAGTTTTACTTAATCAGAGATGAATCTGACTTAATATGGTTCTTGTTAAAAATAAGACAGAATTTCAAAGTAACTCAACATTCACCCAGCAAATATGCTCATTGGCCAGATGTCTCACTTTTTAGGCGTTTAGACCTTCCAGTCCCTATATTGTTATTTTCCAACTTGCTTCTTTGTGTTAATGAGGCTATTTTAAGATAAGCCACTGGCCAACAGCTGTCTATTTCTTTCAAGATAGTGACAGGGGAAATAAACATTTCCTGTTCTTCCCCCACTAGTGCCAGGCCACATTCAGCGAGCTCTTTGCTTACTGTCTTAGGGAGCAGCCTGTCTTTTCCAATGGTACGAATGCATTAATCCATCTGATAAAGGGCAGTTTGAGGAAGGTGAGCACAGCTCAAGGCTCTTTAATCTGTCAAGTCCTATTTTCTTTTACCTTTGAAATGTTCCAGAATCCTCTTTCCAATCTGTCATTGGCAAGTCTAACATCCCACCCTAGAGTTTACATTAACTTTTAATAATATTATTGGCAGACGTAAAGCCAATTTACAAAGAAGCTGGCCTTCTCTGAATCTTTGTACTATTAGAATCTGAATTGTATTATAAATTTACCCTTCCTGTCTTTGTTAAAGGAAACAGTATTCACATACACACTGTATTTCTAGGCTGTGGACAGAAGAAAATAAAATACTTTTTGGTGAATAAATGAAATGATGTTTAAATTATTTCCTATTTGAAAATAACTCATAGGCTATTTAGGCCTTCAATTGTTAGAGGGATAGCTTGTTAAGAATGTGGTAAATACTATTCGGAAATGAATGAATCCTCTTGATACAATTGGAAACCATAATTTCCCGTGTTTGTACAATCTTGAAACCATAAATTGCATGTTTTAGTATATGGATCAGAAATTTCCTTCCTTGAAGTCCTATGGTATAAAAACAAGAGAAATTCATGTGCAACTAATGTAATTGTTTCAGTGGATTATAAAATTTTAAATCTTCTCTAAAACTTCCCATTAGAAGAATCTCTAGTGAGAATTTCATTCCACCATGCCTGGCAGCGTCTTAAACTCTATATGATAGAATTAGCTACTCAGATGAAGACATGTTACTGGAAATGGTAATATTTAAAACTTGTGATTAGAGGACATATACAAATAAAGCTGAGAAAATGTTTCATTTTAACAAATAATTCTTTCTTTCTTACTCTCTACCCATACCTTTCATCCTCTGTACCCCAAATAGTTACTATTAGAGATATGATTCTCCTGGGCAACTCTTAATTACCTGTGGTAATGAGCACACATATAGGAACATTTATATGTCAAAACTATTGGTCTTTAAGAAGGCTTGGCATATGTCAACTAGTCAGTAAGCAGGTTAAGTTCAACATTCACTATGCATCCCACACTATTAATATGACAAGGTAAAGCAAAGGAAATATAGCCTCTGCCTTCAAATATCTTTTATTTTTCAGAAATAAAGAAAACATATACACACAAAGCAGAGAATAGTAAACTATAGTATAATATCAAGCACAAAAAGTGATCATAGCTATACACGTCATGTCTCTGTCTGGCTGTGGAAGAAGAAAGACAGAGTGTAAAAACAATCAGATGAGAAAATCTGGCATTTAATGAGTAATTTCTATTTTCCAAATCTTATTGTTAGGGACTTTTGTCTTAAAACTAACAGCAATATATGAGGTCAGTGTTATGCCCATTAGCAAGAAAGGCAAATGGAAGCTTCGAGAGGTTAAAATACTTGCCAAAGGCATCTGTCTAGAATTTACAATGCCAGATTCAACCCAGTTCTAGATTTCAATGTTTATTTACTGGTATTAAAGGTATTAAGACAGCCAAATAAAAAGCTGACCCTGTTTCCTTGTGAGTTTTCTCATCACTTAAGAAAGAAATGCCAAATGGCATATAATTAGCCAAAGAGATCTACAGAGCTGTGTATTAATGGGGCTCTTCTTACACACAGAAATTTAAGAAAACATCCAAGGTAGAGTTAAGATGGAAAAGTGAGTATGAAGAAAAATAAGATCTTATTCACATCATAAGATGTTTAGCAGTCAGCAGGTGGGCTGTAATTAGATCCAGTGCCGTAAAGACTAAATTTATCGCATGAGTGTAAATTGCTCAAATTGGATGCTCAGAGGTTATAATCAAAAGTAGAATTCTCTAACTCTAAGGGATAGCCATTGGTTTTCTGACCAAGGTGTATTCTTTTTTCTTTCCCGTCATAATTCTAATTTTTCACAAAGCATTCTTCTAAGAATAACGGTGTATCTGTAAAGTTGATGTATATTTGTTAATGTAATTTACATAAATTCCTTCAATTAGGCTACAAATCATTTTGCCTTTTGAATTTGCAAAGTATATCTAATTCCTTTTCTAAGCATATTTCCATAAATATCAGTGAGTATATAAAATTTCAGTCAACATGGGTAAATACATATTTATTTCATTAAAAACTGTCTCAGTGAGATATTAATGTCTCAGATTTCATAAACAAAAAAGACACAAATAGATTTGACTTTTCTTAAATTAAAAAACTTAAGGTTTTAGATCAGAAAGATTATTTGCATTTGAAGATATAAATTATCTTTCAAAAGATGTACATCTGTGGTTTTGAATCCACACTTTATGCACTGTTTCACTGTCCCCAATCTCCTTTCTAAAAACTATAAAAAAGAAGAAATATCTCATTCTTCAAGTAAAGGATATAAAGAGCAGTCATCAAAAGCACAGACAATAATTGCTATCATCAGTATTATTTTCCAAATTTTACTCTTTGACAAAATTGTTCTTTGAGGTTAAATTCCAAAAGCAAGATTCTACACCCAAACATGTCTCACTCTTGCTCAGCGAAACACAGGGCAGAGGATAGAAGTCTACACAGAAAGCAAGATATTTCATGATGCCACAAATGCTTGCAGATCAAGAATTCTCTCCCAGTTCCAAATGGATCATGGAAAAGTTCTGACCTAAAGTCAAAGCGTTTGTAAGAACATGAAAAATAAGAGATGAAATAAATGTCTTAGCAGCCAAGATTTTGATATTTAGTTAACTTCTTAAAATATTTCCAGATTCTTTTTTGTTCCACACAGTAATTATCTAAACGCCTAACATGAACACCCAAGAATATTGTTACAATTTTTTCCAATTGTCATTTTTACGCTAGCATAATAATTTTACTGGGCAGTTATGCTTTTATTTTAATCTGGAGCTTATTACGCACAATCTTCTCATCTCACTTAATTGCGTCCTGGAGTATAAATTCTGGCATTACTTCTATTACTTGTAATCACTGTATAATAGTAGTATATTTTAAAGTGACAGATTTATTTTGTTTCTGTACTTACTAACGGCCAGACAATATAGAATTGACGCATAAGAAAAAATATCACTAGAGTTAAATAGTAACCAATTAATTTTGTACATGATGCACACAGTTCATTGCCTGGGTTCCAGGCAGAGAATTCCCCTCCAAGTGGGGCTTGCTATAATTTGGAAGGAGTTCTAGTGCTCAATCAGTAGACTTTTGTTATCTCTGATAGCTTTACCCATCCAACCCAAAACATACTGTTACCAATTTTCACACAGTGTAAGTCTTTGGGTAAATAGTTTCATTCAATGAAAGTTGAAGACATGAATCACTGGAGTTGAGAGACCTTTTCCTAATCTGAAATTTGCAGGATTCCAGCAACAGGGCCTTGCTGAGAACTAAAGAGAAGTCTTGATTTGACAGAGCATGTGACTTAAGCTGAGAAAAATACTTAAGTTAATGAATTGAGATGGCTGGATAACTATGCTATAAATCAATCAAGAGGTACAGATGACATTATAAACCACAGCCATAATGCTCTTGTGGAGTAGCAATGCTCTCGTGGTTTGCAACAACATTCTGAGTCTTCGAGAGATTTCAAGGGTGGAAATCCATCCCTAGCCATCCAGTGCTATTTATAATGGGGGCTGACAGGATTCTTCCCACGGTTAAAATTTTCAGAGTAAGACAGCAACTTAAAGAAGCCACTTAAGAAATTTTTAAAACTCCCAAAACCTAGTATGAATAACTGTGTTGCACACACCCAGAGGCTATTTGAATAGTGTAGCACTGAGCCTACAAGTTGTCAGATTAGTTTTACTATAATGTCATTCAGTGACTCTTAAATTTCATCTCCTGTCACAAAAGGAGCATCTGCCCACTGAAAATGGCATGGAAGATCACACAGGACAGCTACGCTAAATAGCATAGAGTTCTCCAAATGACAGCAAAGCAAATTGGGAAGAAAATTGTCTACTACCACACAGTGATCCTCCTTGTTTCTTCTATACATTTTCCTCCTCTCAAACTCTTCCCTTTAAATGCCAGCTTTCTATATTTTGCTTTGTCCTAGAATGAGGCTGTTCCTTAACTCCTTCATGTTTTTGCACAGCTCAATTAGCAGGATCAAGAAAAAAATGTGTCCTGGGGCCAGCCTTGTGGCACAGCCATTAAGTTTGCACCATCTGCTTCAGTGGGCCCGAGGTTTGCCGGTTCTGATCCCAGGTGTGGACCTATGCACCGCTTATCAAGCCATGCTGTGGCAGGTGTTTTGCATATAAAGTGGAGGAAGACGGGCACGATGTTAGCTCAGGGCCAGTCTTCTCACCAAAAAGAGGAGGATTAGTGGCAGATCTTAGCTCAGGGCTAATCTTCCTCAAAAAAAAAAAAAAAAGAAAGAAAGAAAAAATGTGTACTTATTGATTTTTACATATCCTACCTTTTTCCAGAAAGAATATCATGCAGCTTCCATGAATTCATGAAATTATACAAGGTTGCACAAATTAAAGGGAGATAAGAAATTCAATAGAAGACACAAAAAGACATAGCTGAAAATGCTTCCTCCCTTATCATGGTCGGTCACAAACTTGGCTTTAAATCTACTTTCAGTCAGTGTGAAGAAAGAAAACTGATTAACTAATTCTCAGAATTCATAATAAAAAAAACTTCTGGCAAATTATAATAACAGCAAATATCTGGTATAGTAATTGTAAAATGCCAGATGTTATTGTAAGCATTTTACACATATCAACTCATTTAATCTTCATAATAACCCTATTAGGTAGGCATTATATTTATCCCCATTTTGCAGATGAAGAAATTGAGACCAAAGAGATTATGTAATTTGCCCAAGGTCACATGGCTGTAAGTAAAGACAGTGGGATATTAATATATGCAGTCTGGCTTCAAAATCCATGTTTCTAATAGTTTTGCCATACTGTCTGCAGAAAAATACAAGTATTCTTTAGGGGGAAAAAGAATTTCTTCTGATCCTCGTGATGACTCTGTGTGGTAATGTCCTTCAGAAAATCCTTATAGATTTTCCTTATAGACTCCAAATAATTTGAAAGATATATTCCTCAAATAGACCCACATATCACACCAAAAAGAATACTAGTGAAATCACTTCTGTCAAAGACCAGTTCCTGTCAGTGTAGGAAGGGGTTACCTTCAACTATGATGATCATGGAAAGCCACTTGGAGGTGGTGCCATTTGCATCAACTCAAAAGGATAAATAGGTTTCTAGAAGTAAAAAGTATGAGAAAGATGGGAATTATTTTTGGATACCATTTTTTAAACAGGCACTTCTTGAATGCAACAGAGGAATCGAAACCAGTAGGAAACGGGAACTGCACATTTAAGTTGATCACATTTCCGTTCACAAACTAGTCACAGATCACATACGCACTGTGGCAAATGTTTGATTGACAGGATTCCAGACCGGCCTGTGGCCCTTATAAAAATATAAATTCCTAGGCTCTGCTGGACCTACTGAGTTCAAATTCCTGGGTGATATCTGCAGATTCAAAAAACCCAAATAGTGTTCCCACGGTCCACAAGTCAAGAAATTGGACCCAGGTATTTCTAATTGCAATAAAATGTATCAGATCCCTGTCACTTACCACCCAAACCTTGAGAATCACTCTATGACTGTTAAGATGTCTTAGAGTGAATTCTCTGATGAACGGACAATTCTCTCTTCAGTCCCTTTTCATACTTCATATTCAGGTGGGTGCAGCCTTTCTACTTGACTCTTCTTTCAGTAAGGAAGCATTTCATCATTTTTCAAAGGCACTAACTTGGAAAGCATACATACAATTACACCAAAATGTGCCTGCCTAAGTTCCTTCTAGTTTTAAAAAAATTGTGTTAATGTCTTGCATTTTTAAAGAGGTATATTTTACATGTCAATTAAAGTGAATGACTAACTTCAAATAAATGTAATTAACATGTATTTTGCATTAAATCTCAGGTAAAGTAGTCTTCTGAGTCTTTAGACTCACAGAATTATCCAAAACGGAGAGGACAGACCATTTGTTTTGTTGCTGGGTACTTGAATAGCTAATGATCTGTAAAACAGCAAACATAACTTGGATTTTCTTCAATTTATCCACCAAATTTGTCCACTTGTTGGATTTTCTCAAATAAATATTCTTAGCTGATTCTAGATTAGATGCAACAAGACATTCTTGCACACTTGCAGCTAGAAAACAAGTCCATGAAGCTGCTCTTCCTTTTTCTCCCTGCCTTGGGCGATGGTGCAAGTCTGAAATCAGATAATATTTTCCAGTTTATGACTCCAAAGTGCTTAAGAAAAAAAAGATGATGACACACACAAAAGTGAGCAAGCTCTTTAAATAGAGGAGAGACTTTGTAGACTCATAAAAGCTGCAGAATAAATTTTTCCTTTGGTTTCTTGGATATTTTGCAACCTCCCTTTGAAGCAGTACTTTCCGCCAGCTGGCTCTCTTAGAATGGAAATCCTAGGCAATACGCTTGAATCAGAGCTGTTTTCCTCAATCATCAGGTTTAAGTGAAAAAATATAATTGTAGATTCGATCATAAATAGTTAAGAAACTCAATTTTCATCAAAGAAAACTTTAAATGGAAAATAAGTGACCATGTGGATAGATGAATGGTGGGTGGATGGATGGATAGAGAGGTAGATAGACATAAGTTCAGAACTAAATAAAACTGTTCCCCTCTGTAATTCTGCATCTAAATCCAAAAAGGAAATGATAAGATCCATTACTCAAATTTAATTATATATAATCAAAAATTTTAAGACTTTAAAATTTATTACTCTCTTTCCCCAAAGACCTAATCATGTTTATCCTATTCATTTCTCTTTCTAACTGCTCTGTTCACTAATTACCCCTGAAAGAGTTTGTTAATCTACGGAAAAATTGAGGACCAAGTGATCTTGATTTATTTCAATGATATATCTTCCTAGATTTACATTCGCTACTCCCTTTAAAGATGAAACACACAAGCTAACATGTGTCCATGTCTCTTTTAACCTTTGGAAAGCAAGCAGCGTGCTGCCAAGCATATAGTAAATGTTTAAAATAAACTTGCTAAATTAAACTAACTATTGCCCGCACTACACATAAATTGCAGCCTTAAGAGAAGCAAAGTGTGAAAGCACACTTTGCAATGACCCGGTTCAGCTGGACAGATGAAAGTCTGGGGCGTAGCGTTTCAGTGGCTTGATCCATCTGCCACCAGTCACTTGTGGGAAGAGGCTTCTGTTTCTTGTCAGCCAGCAATAGGAAGCACAGCAGGATTTAGTAGCTGCTGAAGTACCAAAGGAAAGGGCACAGCACACACCATTCATGTCAAGTCAGGGATGGGAGCCCGGCTGCCTTATCCTCCCCATCTGGTAAATAAACACTCTCCGCGCTGCTTTGCCTCAGATAATGCTTTGCTTACTAAGTCAGGAAAAAATACACTCGCTTAGTGAGGAGCTCAATAAACCCATTTATAAGAATAAAAATATATATCACATATTTTAGTTCATAGAGGCTATCCATAAATTTAAAAAGTCAAAATTTGGTTTGCTCAAATTTCTCCTCAACTACTTCTGATTAATTATTTGATGTAGTTAGCCAAAGTGGAACTTTAGTGACATTATCAAGATGCTATTTCAATTTTTTGACTTCACGCCCTGTATATAGACATAGTCAAAGCGAAACTCAGTTAAACTCCAATGGTTTTGTTTCTTTCTTATCAAAAAGAAAGCGGAATACTTGAGACATTCTTGATTTGCCATTTCACTCAGCACTAGGGGGCCCCAAAATGGGGAATCTTAGAATATAGTCTGTGAGCATGTACTTTGGAGGCATGAGGCCATATTAACAATGTTTCTTTCTCTCTTTTTTTTTTCCGGTCTTTAGAGAAGTCTCTTTGTTCAATATTTCACAACCTCTCTTCTGATTTAAAGGGAAAAGAAAGTGACGTAATTTGATGTGTAGCCACTGAATGCCTGTGTAATACTATTCTAAAATAAAAAAGCAAATCAGTAATATTCCACCAAATAGAATTTCAGCAGTAAAATTTCCTTCCAGAACAGAGCCAGTAGCCTCACTGGGCAGCGGGTGGGGGTGGGGGGTTCATCTTTCAGTCAGTGCGTCTGGAGGGAGGAGAGAGACACTGGTGTGCACTAGACATCTTCCAGAAGACTGAGAGTTTGATTTTCTTCCGGGCCCTAGTTTTTGAATATCAAGACTCCGTATCTTGCTTTTAAGGACACAATTGAGAAAAACAGAAAAATAGATAAGAGTATTTGTTTTCGGTTTTTGTTGGTTGGGTTTTTGCTTATTAAACTAAAATTTCATTCATTTGTAAAGGTTTGAAAGAATAAGTTTGTTATTAGTCGATGGAGTGGGGCGCTAAAGTGTTTCCTTTTTATGAGGTGGTTCAGGCTATTAGCTTTGTGGAGGTGCCTGCTGATGAAAAGATACATGCGTGTTTAGTTAAGAATAAAGAGGAGTGAAGGTATTACAGAGCTCTCATGATCAGGCAACTTTCAGTCGCCTAAGTAGACACATTGGACCTGATTATTTTCTCTTTCTATAATTCCACGTGTTCAAATGGTCAGCCAGCCCGGGAGAAAGGGCCTTATATAACGTATACAGCATTGGGTCTTAGAACGAATGGAGTAATCTCTTTAGTGATTGTCCAGTCTCCTCTGGGTAAATCAGGACAAGCAAGCAGGTAGCTGCTGGAAGAGAGTTACACGGGACACATTTCCTAGACAGAGACAATTATGGGGTGACTTCATTAGGCTCCTATGCCCAAGCTTCTTTTCCTTTCCATCCTCACCCCCCAACTCTGGGGCAGGCCCTCAGCAGCTCTTGATCAAACTCCTTGCAGTCCTCTGCTTGGTCTCTATTTACTCGTCCAGTATTTGAACAGCAGAGCCATATTTTTAACGAAGTCCTATGATGGTCCACAAATCAAACAAAAGTAACATTTTATAAGCGTGATGTTACAAAAGATTCAAATTTATAATTTACTCCTTGCCATATCAATCAGTGAGAACAGTTATGTGTGGTAGTTGCTGCCTTAACGTCTCCTGCATTTCTTTGTTTTACTAGTATCAAGAAAATTCTGCATCACAAGGACAAATTGTTCAGTTAAATAGACTCAGAAGCTCAAAAGAACATTGAAAGTAAAACTTGTTTCTAAGTCATTATTACAAGAGTTAAAGTTCACATTTCTCTAGTAAGTATCCAACTTGGAGAGAGTGGATGAATAGATTCCTCGGTTGGGCAAATATTTGCTATTAGGCAGAAAATAAATTTTAAATGTACTTGTAACACTATGAAATAGTGGTATATATTTTAAAGTTTCAGATACTTTAATATTGGTCTGTAGATATCCATTCAATGTCTTGAAACAGTCACATTTATTTTGTTTGAATGTTAGGTTCACATGTTTCAATTTCGTTTCTGACACTTTCTTTGCAGCTGTAAGCAAAGCTTTGCCAAATTAAATTTGTTCCCTTCTTGAAAGATATTGGTAAGGTGATGCAACCTTATTTAAGGAGTAATTAGCTAAACAGAAAACAAACGAGGAAAAGTTAGTGTTCTCCTGTCTCATTTGAAACACC
The DNA here is from genome assembly GCF_021613505.1 of Equus quagga. NCBI lineage: Eukaryota > Metazoa > Chordata > Mammalia > Perissodactyla > Equidae > Equus > Equus quagga. The sequence continues at coordinate 85,864,539 of NC_060275.1, forward strand.
TGATTCCTAGAACTTACTGCCAACATGATTACAAACTGAAAAATTTGCAATTTAAGATTGCGCTTAATAAATCAAGAATTTATATGGAATTATCCATACTGTTTTGAGCAGCACCAGTATCTTCTTTAAAAAATCATTTACACGTCTTCTTAAAAAATATGTTATGTATATTTATATATATGTTTATATATATAAACATTAACTTGTTCCATGAATGATGAAAGAAGCTAAGAGCCTTATTTTTGTGCACTGAATGTTTTCTTTCAAAATGACATTATAACTGCAGGGGCTATAAAAATATTTACCAACTTCCCAACATAAAATATATCATGGATTTAGGCAATTTTTTTCACCATAAAAGGCAAATCCCAATGAATTACTACCATCTACTTTCTTGTCATCCAGGAATTTTCTGTGAGAATTGTGGACGCATTTTTGTAGGAAGCAGAATAGTCTAGAGGTAAAGAGAATGTACTTTAGGACATCAAAGCCAACTTTCTTGTTCAAAACCTCTTCTGTAAAGTAGAGAAAAGAGTAGTACCCACCTGTAGGATTATTGTAAGGATGATTTGAATTTAATCACATGCAGGCATGCCCTTAACACTTGCTGGATCTTGAACAAGAGTATAAATGAAGGCTCATATACCATACTTCTAAATATTTAAAAGTTATTAAAAATGGTAAACTATTAAATAAAATATGTCCTATCACTTACCTTGCAAGTATATCCTCCTACAGATGTGTATGGCTGGGTTTCAACTTAGAATTCTGGATTCCTCGGAGTCATGCTCTGGCACATGGTGGCACAAGCACAAGTGGCCCCCAGTCTGCAGTCTGCCCACCTTCTTCTCCCATCCATGGCTTCATTCCCCACCCTAAGGGGCTTTTCATGGGTGTGTGTGGTCACCTTGTCTACATGTCAAAGCTCCACAGACATCCAATAAAGAGTCATCCCTTGCTGCCCCTCAGTCCTAGGGGTTTACACACAGGTAGCATAGAACCACTTCAGAAAGACGGATCCAGGTGAGATCCCCGTGCACATCCTGGCAGTGGTCTTGAGGGCAGGGAATTCTGGGATACCTACAATGGGATACCTAGGATACCTAGAGAATGGGCTCATCTTGGGCTTATCTCTTTGATTCCAAGGACTCCTTTGCTCCATGGGGAAGGATGCAGCCAGAAGAGGACAAAAACAGAACCCTCTAAAGCATATGGGACCCAGGGCAGAGGTCCCTGTCACCCATATCTAAAGGCAGGATGATTCACATCACAACGCAAGGCAGCAAAAAAAAAGAGCTCTCATCATTATATTCTATTCTGTTTTCAAGATATTTACCACTTGTTGTGAAATTAGTTTATGCTACAGCTTGTCATATTTTATTCAGCCTAATCATTCTCATCATAGCCATCATCAAATGCTATTTTTAATTCTCTATTTATAACAAAAAATTCATTTCTATTTTTAAGAGTAATTATTTTCCCTCTACTGTAAAAAAAAAAAAAAGTTGTTAAAAGTTAGACCAAAAGAAAAGAAAACAACTGGAAATGTCCAGGAGCATTGTCAAATATAAAATAGTCAAATGTAAAAAAAGAGCATTTAAACTTTACTTAAATGCAAAAAGACCCTACAATATTATCTTATCTCCCCCCTAGGCATGACTCGTTCACTTGTCACAGTAAAACTGATGCTTAAAGAGCACTGAGAGGCTGCATCCAGCTGGTGCGCCTGCGCCTTGCCAAGTTTGTGGCAGCAAAGTGTGCGCCTGGAAACAATAGTCTAACTTGAATATTCTCACAGGGGTGGATGGGTTAAACATGTGAATAAACATCCACAACAAAAACAAAGAGTCAGCACAAAATCATAAGCAGTATAGAGCAAGAAACCCCTTATCAAATATATTTGTATAAGTACTTCACATGAATGCTCAGAAATAGCCAGAGAAGCTTTGTTCTCAGCTCAACCCATATAAGAGATGACTTAAGCAGTAACTCTTACTACCATGAAGCCTCCAGTATTCACAATTTCTTATTATGTGCATTTTTTTAAGAAAAACTTTTGTCATTTTATTATCAGAGTGGTGGCAGATAGGCACAGGAGCGCAGGCTGTGCTCTGTGAAGCAGACATGTGCTCTTGCCTGCCCTGGGACCCAAAAGGTGCGCAGTGACCATCAGAGAAAGGCAGCGGCTTAGTGTGGGCAGCCCAGGCCTCCCAGGAAGCTGGACAGCGCTCTGACAGGTCCACTAGCATCTGTGATAAGACTGTTAGGGGCTTACCTGCTCCATGCCCACTAGTCTAGGGGAAATGCCAGTCATCTCCACATGCTGAGAATTCATGATAGAGGTGTGAATATTAACTTGATTTTATTACAGCAGACTGCTTTGAAATTTCTGCACTTTACCTTGTTTCTAGCTTGGAGCGGTGAAGATAAATATTTATTCCACTGATTGGCACATTAATTACTGTTTTAAAATGTTAAGTTTTCTTTTTAAAATTGCATTGGGATTAAATGCTTCAAGAATGCATTAGCACTTCCAATGAACTTTTCGGTTCTACTGAACAGTTTTAAAACCTTGACTTTTGGGCTAGCCCTGGTAGCCTAGTAATTAAGTTCAGCACACTTCACTTGGGCAGCCCAGGCCCTGTTCCTGGGCACGGACCTTCACCACTGGTCTGTCAGCAGCCACATTGTGGTGGCAACTCACATACAAAAAGAGGCATATTGGCAGTGGATGTTAGCTCAGGAGGAAGCTTCCTCAGCAAAAACAAAAACAAAAACAAAAACAAAAACAAAAAATACTTGGCTTTCACCCATCCTCCACACTGTTACCAGGATGACCATAAATCAGACACTCTTGCTTAAAAATTTGCCTTGAAAATACAGTTCAAACCACACAAAGGAAATTGATTTTTAATATAGGCTTACCCTATCTCTCTCACTCTATATTTCTGCTATTCTCTGCAATAAACTCTGTTCTTGCCTTAGCAGACCTCTCATAATGGGCTCTCACTGCCACCTCCCCCATCCCCACATCTTTGCTTAGTACATTCTACCTTGATTATTCTCAGTATTGGTTGGATGAGAAGAGGGAGACCTCAAGTGTAAGAGAAGGATATCAAGATTTAACATGAATGAGGCAAAAGACATTTATGTTCTTGGAAAGGAGATCTAATTCAACACAAACAGGACACCATTACCTGGAATGATCCAATTTGGTCAGATTAGGGAATATGGAGACCCTCTGTGGCTAAGAATCTGCATGATGGTGGAAAGCCTTGGGGGCTTGGGTTTCTGGTTTTAACTGAGGGGAAAAAGGAATGAAAGACACAATGAGATTTATTCTGAGGGCAAGGTGGCAATTTGACTCTAACGATACATTATTTATAAAATTTTTTCCCCTCATTGAACTTTAAAGTGGTGAGGCTGGCAATGTCATGGGTTGGGGGAAGATGAAGAGACTGGCTCTTACCTGGAGCGTACAGCTCCATAAGTTTTTCTTAAAAATGTTTTTTCCATCTGTTCCATGGCTATAAACTACTCTCAAATATGAGTAATCATTATAAACAGAAAATTGAAATTGGTTTATTTTGATGATTTGATGAAACGGATATGGATGTGGTGAAAAAAACAGAACCTCCACCTCTTAGTATGTGTCTATAATTCAACTGACCATATTTTACTATTTCTGTTGGAAAATTTAGTAGATCTTGCCATTTTCTTCCCTGCTGTGGGGAAAATTCATAAAATATACCTCATTTAATCAAGAGAATCTGTGGAGATCGATGAGGCTCTCATGAGTCCTCTGGGAATCTTAAGTCAGCACTACTTGTTGTGTGATCTTGGGCAATCCTTTCCTTACCCCTAGCGAATATAATAGGTCCACTTCATTTGACTGTTGGGAAGATTCTCTAAAATAATGCAGATGCACAGCAGCTGGTAATGGTTCAAGTTCTTAGCATTATTGTTATTTTTATTCTAGCAAGTTTATTAAAACTTTCTCTAAGTCTTGAATCCTATAAGTTATGTGGTATAAATTAATAAAGACTCAAAACAAAATAAGTCTAATTGTTAAGAGCTGATACATGAATTCTTCTTAGGAAGAAAACTGTTCTTGATAAACTCCTGGATTAGAGAAGATGAGGCCCGGGGGGACATGTGCCCCCTTAACTTATTTATTCCTTCATTCATTCACACATGCATTCATTAATCAAGTGCTTATTATCAGGTTATTATCAAGTTATGGCAACAAACAAAACAGATAATGCCATTGCTTTCATAAAGTTAATGGTCTAGTGGGGCAGACACACACATACACACGTATAATTTCAAGGAGTCGTCAGTATCATGAAGCAAACAAAACAGGGCAACAAGATGGAGAATGACTACGTGGGGTAGGGGTCTAAGGATGGATAGGATGGTCACAGAAGGCATCTTTGAAAAGATAACATTTGAATCAAAACCCAAATGAGGTGAGGCAGCTTGTAAAGAGTATTCAAAGCAGAAGGAAGAGCAAGTGCAAAGGATCTGATTCGGGAACAGACTTGGCAAGTTGGCTGGGCAGGAGGAAGGGCAGGGTGGCTGGAGCTGTGGGCATCAATGACTTCAGATTTCATTCTAATAGCAATTCTTTTTCCAATAACCATAAAGGAGTCATTAAGCTGTTCTGAATGACATAAAAAGAGGTTTTATTTAAATTAATCCAGGTACTATTAATTAATTTAAAATAATTTACTTAAATTAAACTTAATTAACAGCACTGAGGTATAAAACCGAAAGGAAAAATCATTCCCACTAACCCAGTGCCTCTCGCTGAAAGGAACCGCTATTATTTGGGATATTCTTCCAGTTCAAAATATACTTACTTCCAAAAATGAAAACATACCACAGACATCATTTTGCACCTTCATTTTTGTACTTCATAATATCTCTTGGAGACTTTTCCTTTCAAGTGTGTACATATTTTCATTACTTTTAAATGACTGCTCAGTAGCACGCTGTATGAATCATGCTGATTGATTTAATCAAGCTATTGTATAAGGAAGCTTTGTTTCCAATGTTTGCTATTACAAACAATGCTATTATCTAAGTCTTGGGGTATATATACAAATTCATGAATTTATTCCAAAGCACACTTCCAGAGGTGCTGAAGGACTGGCGGCAAGGCCTCCTGAGAAGGATGGCCGAAGGAAGCAGGGTGGCCTTCTGCTAAATGTGAAGTCATTCTTCCGGCAACAGTGTGAACGTTTTTGCTCTTTTAATCCCTCCTTGTCCCAGTCTTCCAGAAAGTTCTCTACACTCACGAGTGTTTCATGAGAGTGGGCATCATTTTTGTTTTTTAAAAAAATAAAAAATGTTCAGAGGCTAAATCTGAAATGTTTTGGTGGGTAAAAGAGACGAGAAACACAGAAAGAGGAGGCTGGAAGAGTAACCGTAAGAACTCAAGTACCTAGATTTCACTGATGTTTTTCAGAGTGTTTCGGCCTTCCACATGGTGGGTATCAAGATTCAAGGCAATCTTATCTAGATCTCAAGGAGGACAAGGTGGCCCCAGCTGACATCTGGGTTGCATATTTAATGCCCAAACATTCAAGGAGGGGGGAATCAGTCAAGCCAGCTCTTTTGATTTTGTATAAACAAAATAACCAATTGATGGACTGATTGCTTCCCTTGTTTTGGATTTCTATATACACAGCCACATGCCAGTGATCAAAAATAAAGCATCATCTTCAAATTCAGAACAATGTACAGGACCATGCTATATTGTTCATAGCTATCTATGTTCTAAAGAACAGTGTATCTACTAAAGTCACTCTTATTTTCCATTTTCCCAAGGTACCAAAAACAACATCAATTACAGGCAAATAATTATCACTTACCCAGAAAACAAATAACCTTATTCATAATTTTGGCTTCCTGCTTTTCTTCGTTCTGTCAGTAGTGTGGCATTTTATTATTCATTGCTATTTCCACGATAGGGTAGGCTGAGAAAAAAGACTAGAAACCCATATTGATATTTTCAGCTGCTTTACTAAATGTTTAAGGACAATACCAACATTTTGATTAAACAAATTGGGGGTTTCTACACTTTTTATCACATGTTTTCATTCAATTTCTTCAAAATAAATACATTTCAACTATCAAAAATGAGCTAATTATTATCCATCTCCCTAAATAAATGGCTTAGAAAGACATTCAATAGCATTTACTTGTCTCTGCTTATTAAAAAATCATCATACATTCATTGTGGAAAAGAAAATAGATGATGATGATGAGAGAGATGATAGATAGATAGATAGATGCAAGAAACAAAAACTGACTGGCTTCCTCAGTTTATTTGCAGTTTCTACATTTCTATGCTATTTTGAAAAGTGGAATCTTAATAAATTACATGAATGTTAAGCTAATACCTGGATTATCAATGTAAATCATAAAATCTCCTCCTATAGATGGCCTTTAAAAATTATTATAGATACAGGATTATATAACTATACTCTTATCCAGAAAAAAATGACTAATTTTGCTTTCAAGTTTTTCTGATTCTCATGGCTTCAATTATCATCTACTATTCAAAACATTTATCTAATCTTGATTCCTCTCATGATTTGCAAACCTGCATATCCAACCATCTACTAGAAATAAGTACTTAGAGTTCCCATGCATACTTCAAAGTCAGCAAGTTCAAACTTAAGAATGAATGAAACTTAAGAAAGCTTCTTCACCTGAAATCAGCTCTTCGTTCCATGTTTCTCATGTTGGTTAATGGCAGCACCATCCACCCATCCAATTGATCAAGCAAAATATCTTCTCCTTTTCTCTCTCATCCCCCATATCCAATCACTAAGTCTTGTTTTAATTTGCATCCTAAATATTTCTTGGCTCAATTTACTTCTCTCCATCCTCACTGTTTCTAGCCTAACTTGGGTCACTACTTTTCTTAGCTGGGTGACGTAGTCTACATGAATGGTGCCCCAGGAGTTGTAGAATAAACAAGATTTGGAGCCCTGTTAGCCTCATTTTTCATCCTCCCCTTCTCAAACTCTATTCAGTAGCATATTAAACATCGTTCAACTCCTTAAACGTTTCATATTCTTTTACCTTGGAGTCTACAGACAAGTTGTACTTTTTCCTAGTCTATCTAGCATATATAATATACACATATGTAGCAAGTTTATATATGTATATTATATATGCTACACACACACACGCACATATATAATTTGCTCTGAGATACTCCTTATCATCACCCCTGTGATTGCCACCAAGGCTGGATTGAGTGTTGCTCCACTATAAGTCCAAAACTTCTGTTACTTTTCTAATCAGAGCACTTACTACTTTTATTATAATTATTCATGTGTCTGATTATGCCCTCTAGTGTTATCAAGGACATGTATCTTTTTATTACTGTGTCTTCAATATCTAACACAATTATCACAGTAGACACTTAGGAAACATTTCCTAAATGAAAGAGCTAATGGATCAATGAATACTGCCAGCCCTTCATAGCCACAGTTCTGTGTCTGGGGATTTAACTAACGGGAGGATCAAAGGACTTAGGATGGTTGGGTCTGTACTAAACATGTACAGACTTTTTTCTTGTCATTATTCCCTAAACAGGATAACAACTATTTACATAGAATTTACATTGTATTAAGTATTATAAGTAATCTAGAGATGATTTAAAGTTTATGGGAGGACGTGCACAGGTTATATGCAATACTATGCCATTTTATATAAGGGACTGGAGCATCCATGGACTTTGGTATCTGAGAGAGATCTTGGAACCAATCCCTCATAAATACCAAGGGATGACTGTATATGCTAAGTTTTCAGGCAAAAACATGATGAGAAAAGGGTCAAGACTTTATTCAAATCAGGAATTATGGTGAAGTAGGAGATATTTGTAGATAGAGTTAATGTCATTATACTATTCCATCTGTAAGGTAAATTGTAGTGCTTTTTCTTCATCTCCAAAAGCTGAGAATTATTAACATTACCTCTACAAGTAGAAATGTTCAAGGAGTGGCTAGGATCCATGGCATGCCATTTCCTAAGTTCCCCATGGTTGGAGATGACAGCTCAGCTCTAGCTAAGCACAGCCAGACCCCTCCCAAGGATATAACTAAAAACACTTGAGTTGCCAGCAAATTGTTTTCCAAAAGAATGATTATTAGGACAACAAAATCATGTAAATAAGAAATGGAAAAGGCATGAGAGGTCATCTAATCTCTCCTATGAGAATATTCTCTTAAATGTTGGCCTCAGTGCTCATTAGGGTGAATTTTAAGTACAACCAGTGCTGTAAATCCCACCTTTACTCTTGGGAGGCTGTTGTGCAAACCCTAAGTTTTCATTGCTTCCACTTGGATAAAATATTTTAAAATCTGCCTTTTTCTCAATGCGTGCATTTTACTATCACTTTCTCAGGCCTCTGTCTTTTTAGGTTTCATAAATAAAAAAAAATGATGATGTAATCTTGGAACAGTAGTTTTCATGAAACTGAGTTCGTTAGGAGCAGCAGATTTACTCTTTTCACTTAAAGGTATACCTAATAATAGTGACAATATTTTTTTTCTATTCTAGGTTTAATATGATTTTATTTCATTCTACTGACGTTTAAAAATTGGAAGTCGGAATTGGTCACTTCAGTAGGTTAAATCGTAGTAAATTTCAAGAGACTCTTCAGTTTCATTTGCTGTGATACAGAAAATTTTAATGGAATATTGCTTAATTAAATGTGCTATCTGCTGGAGCTGGGAAATTTTTGGATTGTATGGAATGTTATGAAAGCTATTTTTGTTTATTTGTTTACCATTTTAATCTTATTTTTCCTCGCGAATATTACCTGCATTATCTCAATATGGTACCCTGTCATGTAATTAAAAATATCTCTGGTTCAATGCATAAGGAAATGATGGCCTTTTATCTGCAACATTTCCCAAATATTCGTCTTCTATGCACCAGTTACTTGAATTTCGGCCCTGTTTTATATGACTATACCATTTTTCACTGAATATTTTTCTTGAGATGACCTGCTGGTTTTAACTGAAATATATTTTTAAGAAATAGTTATGTCATGGACTTAATCATTTGGATTTTTTTCCTAATATACATAAATGCATGTAATTTAGAACATTATTGCACAACTCCTAAAATATCTTGTAGACTGCATTTTGGGAAAACTCTACTACCGCATTCATTATAAATCTATGGATAATTTCCTTCTTCTTTCGTAAAAGATTCTAACTTTCAGAGCTATTTTCTGATAGTCTCCTACCAGTGGAAAATCTGTGTTAAATGTATTACGTTTTAAATTTTCATGCTGTTCCCTTGTTACTGTAAAATCTATTTCACTTAAACAAATATAGAGAAATTACAAGCATGATTTATAAAAATTAGAAGATTACTTTGATTTCTTTGATATGTTTCTTTGAGAGGTGCTACTGAACCTACTTTAATAAGCAGGTAAGAGGTATAATTAATAATACCTAAACAGCAAGTGGTGCTATTTAAAATATTCTTTTCTATTGACATTAATTATTGTCTGAATATTATGCACTCATAATTTTTTACATAACAAGCATTTTCAAAACCACTTTAAATCAAAGATAAATTCTAAATTAGATATTAATTCATATGAAATCTTATATTTAGGTCTAATTGCTTTCTCTGGTCACTATATTGAATACCTCCGAAAATACTTTTACTTAGAAATTATTGAGAAAAAATAGTCTTTAACAACCAATAGAGATTTATAAAACTGACCATTGTGAAAACCTGCTGCAATTATCCTTCGACTGGATTCATTGCCATCTATTGTTTTTGTTTATGATCTTGTAGCCAGTTCCAAATCCATGTGACTCTGTTCTCATCCAAAGCAATTATAATTCATTTGCAAGTAAAAGTTCATGATCCACTGTTTCAAATGCTTCACTGGAGCCCAAATACATGACGTAGCTTCCATTTTCTTCATCCAATTAGTTTTGTAACTATCAAACAAGCCTATTGTCATGATCCGGCATGATTTATTCATTATGGACCATGCTGCTTAAGATTCAAAATTCCATTGTCTTCTAACTGCTTACAGATTGTCCTTCAATATTTTCTTCCCTACTTCATTCCCTATTGATCTATTGCTTGGTTGTGTATAAACATTTTATTTGAGCATGTTTACAAAGAAGAAAACCTGAACGAAAGCAATTTGTAGAATTACTTCAATTGCTTTTTGCAAATTACCCAGCATTTAAATGAGGTGCTTTAGGATCTTTGGTCTTTATTTTATATTTTTTTAATTTTACATAAAATCCTTTCCATGAAAATTAAGGAGTTCTGCATTATTAATTTGTGGGTGCTTGCACTTTTAAAGGACAACAAAACTAGACTAATTAGAGAAGAGTGTGTTGCCTCAGAGAATTTGTAAAACAAGGCAATGGGTTCCATCATGGCTCAGGTAGAAAATGAACTAATTGGAGGGCAGAGTAGAGTAAATTGGAGAAGGTATAAGGATGTCTATACAAGGCATGATAAAATTAATTTATAATATTTATTTAAATACATAATTAAATACAAATGTTTGAAATTTTATAAATATTTGAATGGCTGTAATATAAAATTAGTTGTAAAAGTGAAAAAATCACAATCTTCAAGATTTCCTGGTGCACCAACAGCCCATTTATGGCAATTACTGATAAGACCTGCGATAAGATACAATTTTATGATGATACAGTGATATCAATTACTAATTGTACTGGTTCCAATTTCTATTGATAGGTAAATTATTTCATTATACATGGATAATCCTAAAGTGTAGAAAGGTTTGTTTCTTTAGTATTCTTCCTGGAAATCTGTTAACATTTGCCAATTGTTTAGCACTTGACTTTTACTTTAAAAAAAAAAAGGGAATTTAAAACACAGCAAATGTTTTCAACCTTCAAAATTATTGTCTGAGAAATTAGAGATTCCCATATTATATTTCCTTTCTGTTCAGAGTAATTAAAAAACATGCTTGTGAAAAATTAATTTAAAAAATTTTGCATTCTGACTACCCATGTTTAAAAGCTTCACAAACTTCTTGCTTTCTCAATTACCAAAACTATTATTTTTAATGTGAAAACATATATATACTTTGTCTTATCCTGATCTAATTCAGTAGGAAAGCATTTCCATTTATAACTGAAGAAAACTCTTATTTTTTAAAACTGATTATTATCTGAGCAAGTTCCAGACTAGGACTTGGCCACTAAAGGACTTGGCAACTTGAAATTTAAGTAAACATGTGTAAAATGGTCCTAAATTAATTATGAATGGGGGCAGGAGGTGGGTCTTCAAAGACAATCAAAGAAGATGAAAAATTCATTTGATTTCTTGCCAAATAGCTAATCTCTGGAGAATGCTATGAAATTACAAATGAGAAACGGTAATGAAATTTAGTGAATTTAAATACCCATGATCTAAAGGCTAACTAGAGTGTAATATTGACGTAGTGTGGAATAAACTGAAAACAATGTTTTTAATAGAAAAATTAGTTGTAACACTTTCTATTTGAAGAGTTACATCCCCTTCAAATTTGCTTACTGACAATGTGTTTATTTCCTTCTAGACTTAAATAAAAACACATAATGACTCCAATTCTCAAAATTTTAATATTTTCAACATTTAATGATGAGAACTTATTTTTTAAGCCTTTTTATTGTCCTGGTTAAAAACATTTAATGATTAAATATTTCCCACCAAAAATATTATGTTTTTATGTTGTAGTCACATAAATGAGCGTACCATGTTAGCTACATGACAATACAGTAAAAAAAAAATATTGACAATGATGATCAATTAGACAGCACAATAGAACTAAGCAGGTAAAATGGCCCTTCTATGCCTTGTTCACCCCAGTTTCATGTACCTAGAAGCACTCAGTCAATGTTTGTTGAGTGAATACATTAATCTCACAAAGTTTAAAGTTTTCCATTTTTCCACTGAAAAGACTTCAATTTTCTTAGAAAATTTTAATATCCTGCTCAGAAGAAAATCTAATCTTCTGAGAAAAATTTAATATTCCACTTAGAAGAAAATCTATATTTGCATTTTTAACAAGTACTCTAAATTCACAGAAACAAACAGAATACTGTCACTGAATTAAGATACGTCTGATTTAAATTCAGTAAAAAAAATTTTTGTGTTTCTATATGAGAACTAAAAAAGCTAATAGATATGAAAATAAAGTTTTATCTCTTTGTGCTTCTACTTCAAAGCACTTTTTAATATTTTAACATAATTATTTATTTGTAATATAATTTGTTTAAGGAAATTACTTTTATTCGTTCAATGATGATGGAGCAATATCTAACTTGTTCTCCACAGAGTCCTTGGTATCTAGAACAATGCTTGGTATACAGTCATGTGTCACTTAAAAACAGGGATGCATTCTGAGAAATGCACCGTTAGGTGATTTTGTCGTTGTGTGAACCACATGGAGTGTACCTACACAAACCCAGACGGTATAGCCTACTACACATCTAGGCTATATGGTGCAGCCTATTGTTCCTAGGCTAAACCTGTGCAGCATGTTACTGTACTGAATACTGTAGGCAATTGTAACGCAATGGTGAGTACTTGTGTATCTAAATATATCTAAACATAGGAAAGGTACAGTAGGGGGCAGCCTGGTGGCATAGTGGTTAAGATCAGGTGCTCCACTTCAGTGGCCCAGGGTTCACTGGTTCAGATCCTGGGCATGGACCTACACATTGCTCATCAAGCCATGCTGTAGCAGCATCCCACATAGAAGAACTAGAAGGAATTACAACTAGGATATACAACTATGTACTGGGACTTTGGGGAGAAAATTAAAAAATGAGAGGAAGATTGGCAACAGATGTTAGCTCAGGGCCAATCTTTCTCACCAAAAAGCAAAGAAACAAACAAAACAACAAAAAATTGGAACTTGACATTTATTCTCAGCGTTTGGAGGAAAAAAAAGAAAAGGTACAGTAACAATATGGTATAAAAGATAAAAAATGGTACACCTATATAGGGCACTTACAGGAACGGTTCTTGCAGGATTGGCAGTTGTTCTGAGTGAGTGAGTGGTGAGTGACTGTGAAGGGCTAGGATGTGACCGTACGCCACTGTAGACTCCATAACACTGGACACTTAGCCTACACTAAATTTATAAAAAATACATTTTTCTTTCTTTAATAATAAATTAACCTTAGCTTACTGTAACTTGTGTACTTTGTAAATTTTTTATTTTTTTAACTTTTTGACTCTTTTGTAGTAACACTTAGCTTAAAACACAAATACCTTATACACCTGTACAAAAATATTTTCTTTCTTTATATCCTTATTCTATAAGCTTTATTTTATATTTTTAAAATTTCTTTTTCGACTTTTTAAGCTTCTTTATTAAAACTTAAAACACAAACCCACAGATTAGCCTAAGCCAACACGCAATCAGTGTCATCAATATCACTGTCTTCCGCCTCCACATTCTGGCCCACTGGAAGGTCTTCAGGGGCAACAACACACATGCAGCTGTCATCTCCTATGATAACAATGTCTTCTTCTAGAATACCTCCTGAAGGAACTGTCTGAGCCTCTTCTTGAGGGGGTGTCACTCTTTTCAGAAATATGTCCGTGGTGGCTTGCTTGGTTTGTTTCTTTTTCCCATCAGAGATTTGCTTGTAAGCAGATAATGTGCCGTAAACTTTCCTATTAATGTAAATCTTTCAGTGATGGGGTCCATATTTTCAAGCTTTTTAAGGAGCTTGTTGGGGTCTGCAAAAGCTTCTGCTAAACACTTCACTGTGAATTTTCTTGGGAGGTCTTCTTTTTCTTCTCCTACAGTTTCCTTTCCTCTTGTCTCTTCCTTGCCTATGCATTTCTATTCTAGGTCCAACAACTGCTCATTAGTCAATTCCTCAGGAATCACCTCTAGGAGCCCCTCAATGTCATCTTCATCCACACCCGGGTGAAAGTTGTTTACCATGTCAACCACAGTCTTGCTGATTTTTGCAAACTCTTCAGCTTGGCAAGTGCTTTGAAGTCATGGATGAACCTCTTGAGTATCTTCTTCCAGATGCCATTCATACACTCCTTAATGACATCACCCCAAACTCAAGCAAAGTTCTTGATGTAGTCATAGATGTTGTAATCCTTCCAGAATTGCCTCAATGTCTCCTGAATGTCTTCTTCAGTTGTAGCAATAGCCTGGGTGAAGGTCCTCCTCAGGTAGTGGGCCTTAAAACCTTCTATAACTCCTGAGCCATTGATTGGATCAAAGAGGTCATGTTTGGAGGGAGAAACATTGCTTTGATATTTGTACGAAGATCACCAATAAATGGAGGATGTCCTAGAGCATCATCAGCAATAAGCAAAATCTCCAAAGGTGTGCTATTCTCCAGACACTACTCCATTTTGCTGGCATGGCAATTCAGGACGGCATCTTGGAAGAGGAGCTGGGTCATCCATGACTTCTTATTTCTCCTGTAGTACACTGGCAGTGTGTTCTTATTGATATGGTTGAAGGCCCTGGGGTTCTCACTGTGTCAGATCACAACAATTTGTAGCCTGCAAAATTGCCCCCAAGTAGAGCTATTATCCTGTCCTTAAAAGCCTTAACACCTGGCATTGACTTGCCCTCCTTATGAAGGAAAGTCCTTTCAAGCATCTATTTCTAGAATAGGGAAGCTTTCATCCATATTGAATATTTGCTCTGGCAACTAATTTTCCTCCGTAATCAGCTTATCTAGCATTTCCAAAAATTCTTCAACTGCCTTTGTATCAGCACTCATAGACTCACCACTCACTTTCACACTGTGTAATGAATAACAATTCTTGAACTGTTTAAACCACCAAGAGCTAGCAGTAAATTCAACATCGTAGTCGGGTCCAGCCTTTTCTTTCAACACTACAAACTTTCTGCTTTGGCTACAATCATCATGGTGCTGATAGGGTTACAATTCTGGGTCTGGTCTTCAATCCAAGTCATTAGAAGTTTCTCTATGTCTGATACAAGCCCTTCCGAAATTGTTGTTGTTCTTCTTTCCCTCATGCAGATCCTTAAACAGCTTCTGTCACTTTGTTCTTGTTCTTCAAGATCGTAGCTATGGTGGGGTGGGACACGCCTGACTGGGGAGCAATAACCATCACTGATTTTCCACCTTCATAGTCCTTAATCACTTTTAATTTTCTTTCCAGGTCAATCATTCATTGTGGTCTCTTACCAGCAACATTAGCAGTGGATTTTGTACACTTAGGCATGTTGAACAAAACAACACAAGATTAAGTCAAACACAAGCAAAAATGATGCAATCAAGAGATGCAGTAAACATGAGATGTATGAGGCTGCTGCCAGTGTAAAATGGCTGTTTTACAGTAAACTATTTTTTTTATAAGTAGAAAGAGTACACTCTAAAATAATGATGAAAAGTATAGTATAGTAAATACATAAACCAGTAAGATAGTCATCTATTATCATTATCAAGTATTATGTACTGTACATAATTTTATGTGCTATACTTCTATACTGTTGGTAGCACAGTGGATTTATTTACACCGGCATCACTGCAAATGCAAGCAATTCATTGAGCTGTGATGTGACAATTGCTATGACATGATTAGGAAATAGGAATTTTTCAGCTTCATTGTAATCTTGCAGGATGACTGTCATATATGCAGTCTGTTGTTGACCAAAACGTCATTATGCAGCACACAGCTATACAGAAAACCTTTGCAAGTAATTGCTGAATGAATTCACGCGTAGATAGGCCTTGTATCAGACAGGATTCAAATAGAGAAGCAGAACCAGCAGAAAATCTATATTAAGAGATTTATTTCAAGGAATTGGCTTATGCAATTGTGGGGACTAGCTAGGCACATTCAAAATTCACAGGGCACGCCATCAGGAAGGGCAGGCTGGAACTCTTGGCCAGCAGCTGATACTGCTATCCACAGGCAGAATTTGCTTTCATCAGGGAAGCCTCAGTTCTGCTCTTCAGGCATTTCAACTGACAGATTCAGGTCCACTCAGGTTATCTAGAATAATTTCTCTTCCCTATAGACAACTAACTGATTATGGACCTTAATCACATCTGTAAAATACTTTCATAGAAACACTCAGATTAGTGTTTGATTGAATAACTGGGGGCTGTAGCCTACCCAAGTTGACACAGCAAAAAGACCTGAGCAAATGGAATATGCACTACACTTTCTATTAATGGATAGTCCATCACTGAGAATTTAAACCCAAGCAGATTGTCCGTTTACAGGTACCTTTTGTTTGGCACTTATCTCATGCTCTGAAGTCTATTTGTATATTATCATTTTTATGTATAGTATCATTTTCAATAATTTTGAGAATCCTCTCTTTTGTCTCCATTTTACAGAGAAGAAACTTGAGGTTAAAGAAAGGTTAAATAACTTTCTACCTTAACCAGCTAGGGAGGGTTAAAAGCTAAAATACATTAATTCCAAGCCCCTAACTCCTAAAAACTATAATCCTAGTATGACAATATTAAATAGAAGTTAGCTGTAAAGAAAAGGAAGAAAGAAATAAATGTTTAAGTGTAATATTTCAGTAAAGAATGTCAATCTCATTGCAATATACTTGTTCCTACCTCCCTGTCTCCATTGATGTGTTCATCTATGTCACTCAAAATTCCTGAGAAAGTACTGAAAGAGAATATAGCATAATTGAGATAATGACTATAAAGATATTTATTATCATTTGTGTCTTATTACAACAGAATATTTTGAAAGCCTCTAAAGGGCTTTTTCAGTTAACAACAGTAGGAAAAACAAACTTCTCTCACATGCAACTGTCAAAGGTTATGCTAAAATTATTACTAATTTTATTTAACTTTATTCAATGTCTGGGTCTGGTTTTTAGAAATTTTCATAACTGAAAAGTAAGAACAAGATTTCAGTATTTTAAGCATGTGATAAATGATTTCTCCATGACAGCTTTTTATTCTACTTTCTCTAATTCTGTCTTATTGCTTAGATTTCTTATTTACACAGCTAAGCCACTAACTACTATTATATACAAAGATATCTTAAATACAGTCTGGTTTTCCAAATCACATAGAAATAACAATGAGAGAGATAAAAATGAACTTACCTATATACAATCAAAAGGAATACTACTTATTACAAATTTTAATTATCCAATCTAAATTTACAAGAATTGGGACTTTGATAGTGAATTTAATTTGTGAATTTTATAATGAATCTCAACCTGTTCCTTATTCCTTTGCAAACCTAAAAGTTATAAAGTACAGTGTTATCTTAAGAAATAAAGTTAGTAATCCATTTTAGCTTTGTCATAACAAAAACTAACCCTTTTATATGATATTAAACATAATTTCTTCTATTTAATGTTAGTGCTACACTGCTAGCTATAAGTTCTGTGACTGTCTGAAAGATAGAAATGGGAGAGAAATTGCAGAAAACCCCAAATACGATCCAAAAAGAAGAAAGTCTTCCCCAAAGAAAGAAAAATGAAAACATACGCAGTGTCATCCTCCATTACGTTAGCTTGCGCATGGTTGTGGCTAAAGAACAGACATTTGATCTGCTTTAAATTATTTGTCACTTGGCTTCTTTATATTTCCATACCCCATTTTGCATTTTGTTCACTATTCGTTGTGTTACACAATCTACATTCTGCAAGAATAACATTAATATATATTCTTACCAAAGATTGAAATATGCATAGCCAAGTTTAGAAGCTTCACAAACCTTGATGTTTTAGACTTTGCAACCAAACTTGATCATTTGGGGGTTCAAGTCCACTTGTTCTTGGCCTACTTGAATGTAAAAGTCCAATGAATTGAACTTTAAAAGTCTTAAAAAATATTCAAAAAGTCTCTTGCACATCAAATAGCTCTTAAGACAGAACATTTTGATGAGTTTAGCGTAAATGAATCAGAAGCATATGGATTAAATTTACCTTAAAATACTCCTGGGCTTAAAAATTAAGAGAAAATATGCTTGGCAAAACACATTTTGGGTTTTGCCTAACCCAGAACATTGGAAAAGTAGTTCAAGATGTTTGACGAACCCAAAACATGACTGGGTTCACCCATCCCTAATCCCCTGTGGTAATAGCAAAGGACAGGCAGCAGCAGATTTTAGGTGAATAAATCTAGTTCAGGTTTTTATAGTGGTCATTCCAAACTATTGGATACCTTGAGAATGCCCTACCTTGTCTAAATCAAATTTGTGCTATGTGCTTTTTATAGTCTCTGGTTCAGGACTGTAGAACGTGTGTTTTCTATGAAAAGTGTGATTCTTCATAATTATAGCAGCTTCTATGTACCCACGCAATAAAAAAGGGAAATCATAAGGTTTATGCCTACTTACAGCATATCAAGAGATGCATAGAGAAGTCAATACTAATCTCAATGACTATTTATTTGATTGAAAGAAAAATTTACCAATTATTTATACTGCTAAAATCAACAAAAATCTGCTAAAGAAGACTCAGGGTTTCAAAAAGAAGCAACAGAAGCAATAATCAATATTGTTAAATTTTATTGTCTTTTTTCAACTTGATTTTTATTCCTATACAAGAAATGGGCAGCATATATGAGAAAGTCATTAAATTATCTAAGTATAACTTTATACTAAAAGTAATCATTCATTCTTGACTTAGGAAATTTCTAATAATACCTGAATTATTTTTCATTTTAATTTGTGACTAACTCTTTACTTGAGAGTGAACAGACATGGAGTAAAAAAATAATTATCATTTGTATGCCTTCTATCCCAATAGACAAATAACTACGAAGAGACACAAATTATTGACTCACATTAATGTAAATAAACAGATTCCCATGAATAGGTGGCTCTAAGAATTTCAAAACACAACCTAAAATATTCATATTTTAAAATTTGGCTCATCATGTAAGAATGCTAATGACCTCAATTAAGACAATGTGTTAAAGATGACATATAAAGTGTGATCTAAATGTGAGTTTTTATAATAAATAATATATATGTAAGATGTTTTCTTGAGCCTTAAATTAGTAAATATAAATGATATTTTACCGTGCCAATCTTGGGGATTAGAAAGTGCTTTCCATAAGAAGAAAATTTATTATGTTATGATAGGCTATTTTCTGTAATGTGATAAAAAATTACTAAGGGGATATAAATATCTATTTTTACACATATTTATACAAAGAGGCTAGGTTTTCTTTTTTTATTTATTTAATTTATTTTTTTATTAATGTTATGATAGATTACAACCTTGTGAGATTTCAGTTGTACATTATTGTTAGTCATGTTGTGGGTACACCACTTCCCCCTTTGTGCCCTCCCCCCACCCCCCCTTTTCCCTGGTAACCACCGATCAGATCTCCTTGTCAATATATTAACTTCCACCTATGAGTGGAGTCATATAGAGTTCGTCTTTCTCTGACTGGCTTATTTTGCTTAACATAATACCCTCGAGGTCCATCCACATTGCTGCAAATGGGCCAATTTTGTCTTTTTTTATGGCTGAGTAGTATTCCATTGTGTATATATACCATATCTTCTTTATCCAATCATCAGATTCTGGGCATGTAGGTTGGTTCCACGTCTTGGCTATTGTAAATAATGCTGCGATGAACATAGGGGTGCAAGGGACTCTTGGGATTTCTGATTTCAGGTTCTTAGGATAGATACCCAGTAATGGGATGGCTGGGTCATAGGGTATTTCTATTTTTAACTTTTTGAGAAATCTCCATACTATTTTCCATAGTGGCTGTACCAGTTTGCATTCCCACCAACAGTGTACGAGGGTTCCTTTTTCTCCACAACCTCTCCAACATTTGTCGTTCTTGGTTTTGGATGTTTTTGCCAGTCTAACGGGTGTAAGGTGATATCTTAGTGTAGTTTTGATTTGCATTTCCCTGATGATTAGCAATGATGAACATCTTTTCATGTGTCTATTGGCCATATTCTTATCTTCTTTTGAGAAATGTTTGTTTATGTCCTCTGCCCATTTTTTGATCGGGTTGTTTGTTTTTTTGTTGTTAAGCCATGTGAGTTCTTTGTATATTATGGAGATTAACCCTTTGTCGGATAAGTGGCTTGTAAATATTTTTTCCCAATTAGTGAGCTGTTTTTTTGTTTCGATCCTGTTTTCCCTTGCCTTAAAGAAGCTCTTTAGTCTGATGAAGTCCCATTTGTTTATTCTTTCTATTGTTTCCCTCAACTGAGGAGTTATAGTGTCCGAAAAGATTCTTTTGAAACTGATGTCAAACAGTGTACTGCCTATATTCTCTTCCAGAAGGGTTATTGTTTCAGGCCTAATCTTTAGGTCTTTGATCCATTTTGAGTTTATTTTGGTGTGTGGTGAAAAAGAATGGTCAATTTTCAATCTTTTGCATGTGGCTGTCCAGTTTTCCCAGCACCATTTGTTGAAGAGACTTTCATTCTCCATTGTAGGCCCTCTGCTCCTTTGTCAAAGATTAGCTGTCCATAGATGTGTGGTTTTATCTCTGGGCTTTCAATTCTGTTCCATTGATCTGTGGACCTATTTTTGTACCAGTACCATGCTGTTTTGATCACTGTAGCTTTGTAGTATGTTTTGAAATCGGGGATTGTGATTCTGCCAGCTTTGATTTTCTTGCTCAGGATTGCTTTAGCAATTTGCGGTCTTTTGCTGCCCCATATGAATTTTAGGATCCTTTGTTGAATTTCTGTGAAGAATGTTCTTGGGATTCTGATTGGGATAGCATTGAATCTGTAGATTGCTTTAGGTAGTATGGACATTTTAACTATGTTTATTCTTCCAATCCATGTGCATGGAATGTCTTTCCATCTCTTTATGTCGTCGTCAATTTCTTTCAAGAAAGTCTTATAGTTTTCATTGTATAGATCCTTCACTTCCTTGGTTAAGTTTATCCCAAGGTATTTTATTCTTTTCGTTGCGATTGTGAATGGGATTGAGTTCTTGAGTTCTTTTTCTGTTAGTTCATTGTTAGTGTATAGAAATGCTACTGATTTATGTATGTTGATTTTATACCCTGCTACTTTGCTGTAGTTGTTGATTATTTCTAATAGTTTTTCTATGGATTCTTTGGCATTTTCTATATATAAGATCATGTCATCTGCAAACAGCGAGAGTTTTACTTCTTCATTACCTATTTGGATTCCTTTTATATCTTTTTCCTGCCAAATTGCTCTGGCCAACACGTCCAGTACTATGTTGAAGAGGAGTGATGAAAGTGGGCACCCTTGTCTTGTTCCTGTCCTCAGAGGGATGGCTTTCAGTTTTTGTCCATTGAGTATGAAGTTGGCTGTGGGTCTGTCATATATGGCCTTTATTATGTTGAGGTACTTTCCTTCTATACCCATTTTATTGAGGGTTTTTTATCATAAATGGGTGTTGGATCTTGTCGAATGCTTTCTCTGCATCTATTGAGATGATCATGTGGTTTTTGTTTTTCATTTTGTTGATGTAGTGTATCACGTTGATTGACTTGTGGATGTTGAACCATCCCTGTGTCCCTGGTATAAATCCCACTTGATCATGGTGTATAATCTTTTTGATGTATTGCTGTATTCGGTTTGCCAGAATTTTGTTGAGGATTTTTGCATCTATGTTCATCAGTGATATCGGCCTGTAGTTCTCCTTCTTTGTGTTGTCCTTATCAGGTTTGGGGATCAGAGTGATGTTGGCTTCATAGAATGTGTTAGGGAGTACTCCATCTTCCTCAATTTTCTGGAATAGTTTGAGAAGAATAGGTATTAAGTCTTGTTTGAATGTTTGGTAGAATTCTCCAGAGAAGCCATCTGGTCCTGGACTCTTATTTTTGGGGAGGTTTTTGATTACCGTTTCTATTTCCTTACTTGTGATTGGCCTATTCAGATTCTCCATTTCT
The DNA here is from genome assembly GCF_021613505.1 of Equus quagga. NCBI lineage: Eukaryota > Metazoa > Chordata > Mammalia > Perissodactyla > Equidae > Equus > Equus quagga. Next base: position 85,886,408 of record NC_060275.1, read on the forward strand.
TCCTGATTCAGTTTGGGGAGGTTGTAGGAGTCTAGGAAGTTGTCCATTTCTTCCAGGTTGTTCAATTTGTTGGCATATAGTTTTTCATAGTATTCTCTTATGATCCCTTGTATTTCATTGGTGTCTGTTGTGATTTCTCCTCTCTCATTCCTACTTTTATTTATTTGCGATTTCTCTCTTCTTTTCTTGGTGAGTCTGGCTAAAGGTTTGTCAATTTTGTTAATTTTTTCGAAGAACCAACTCTTTGTTTCATTGATCCTTTCTATTGTCTTTTTTGTTTCAATATCGTTTATTTCTGCTCTTATTTTTATTATTTCCCTCCTTCTACTGACTCTGGGCTTTGTTTGTTCTTCTTTTTCTAGTTCTGTTAGGTGTCATTTGAGGTTGCTTATGTGAGCTTTTTCTTGTTTAGTGAGGTGAGCCTGTATTGCGATGAATTTCCCTCTTAGGACTGCTTTTGCTGCATCCCAGATGATTTGGTATGTCGTGTTCTCATCTTCATTTGTCTCCAGATAATATTTGATTTCTTCTTTAATTTCTTCAATGATCCATTGTTTGTTCAGAAGCGTGTTGTTTAGTCTCCACATTTTTGCACCTTTCTCTGCTTTTTTCTTGTAGTTGATTTCTAGTTTCATAGCATTATGATCAGAAAAGATGCTTGATATTATTTCAACTCTCTTGTATTTATTGATGTTTGCTTTGTTTCCCAAAATATGGTGAATCCTTGAGAATGTTCCATGTGCACTTGAGAAGAATGTGTAACCTGCTGTTTTTGGATGAAGTGTTCTATATATATCTATTAAGTCCATCTGGTCTAATTTTTCATTTAATTCTATTATTTCCTTGTTGATTTTCTGTCTGGATGTTCTGTCCATTGGTGTTAATGGTGTTTTGAGGTCCCCTACTATTATTGTATTGTTGTTGATGTCTTCTTTTAGTTCTATTAAGAGTTGCTTTACAAATTTTGGTGCTCCTGTGTTGGGTGCGTATATATTTATAAGTGTTATGTCTTCTTGGTGGAGAGTCCCTGTTATCATTATATACTGTCCCTCTTTGTCTTTCTTTATCTGTTTTGCTTTGAAGTCTACCTTGTCTGATATTAGTATAGCGACACCTGCTTTCTTTTGTTCATTATTAGCTTGGAGTATTGTTCTCCATCCCTTCACTCTGAGTCTGTTTTTGTCTTTGGGGCTGAGGTGTGTTTCCTGGAGGCAGCATATTGTTGGGTCTTGTTCTTTGATCAATCCTGCCACTCTGTGTCTTTTGATTTGGGAGTTCAATCCATTTACATTTAGAGTGATTATTGAGATGTGGGGGCCTACCATTACCATTTTATGTCTT